>NC_140498.1:78933221-79205721 GCF_964271855.1 Acomys minous
TAAATCCAGGTGGGTGTGGCAGCCTGCCAGTAACTCTCACCTTAGAAGATGAAAAAAAGGGATCTGCATCAGAGCAAGCTAGCTAGAAGCAGATATGGGAGTGAGCTCTGACTTAGATTAAGAGACCCTGCCTCACAGAACAAGGTGGAAGAGCAATGGGGGATGGTTCCTGACATCAGCCTTGGGCCTCCATGAGCCTGTACACTCATGTGCATGCACACCCAAACACGCACACGTTCCCATACATGCTAACACGCACAGGCAGATGTCTCCAGATCTCAGGAGCACCCGAATTTACCCTAACACATAAACTGTGTCCTGTGTATTAACTCATTTCCCTCATAAGCTTGTAAACCGATGGGAAAACAGTTATTCATCTCTTTCTGTCCAACATCCACATAGATCTAGATGCACTGATAAACGGTACCCATTGAATAAGAGTGTGTGAGCATTTACTGGAAAAAGTCCATTACGTATGCTTGTTTTTGTCGGTTGGAGATTAGGGTCTGCAATGGCTTAGTTTTCATCGTCAACTTGATGGGATCACTTGGAAGGAGAGAACCAATGAAGAGTTGTCTAGACCAGGTTAGCCCATGGGTTCAACCTGTGAGGGGCTTTCTCAGTTGGGTTTGTTGAAGTGAGAGGCCCCACCTTGAGTATGGGCAGCAGCGTTTCCTGTGTTTGAGCCCAGAACTGTATTTTTAGAAGTAGAGAATGCTAGCTGAACTCTAAGCAATTGCTCTTGGCCGTACAGATAATATGACTAGCTGGCTGCTTCAAGGCCCAGCTGCTATAATTTCCTCCACAATGGTGGCCTGTAACCTGGAATTGGGTGCTAAGTCCCAATATTATATCATAGCAACAGAAATGAAACGAAGACAGGCTCTTGCTCTGGAGCCCAGGCTAGCCTTGAATTCCTGACACTTCTCCTACCGTAGTCTCCTGGTGCTTGGATTACAGGTTTGACCCACCATGCTCAGCAGAAGTTGTAAGTTGGTGTGTGTGTGTGTGTGTGTATGTGTGTGTGTAAGAAGCATTGTTCACATGAGTGCACATGTGTGTGCAAGTGTGTATGTGAACTGATGTCAAATGCCTTACTTAATTGCTATCTACTGTTTGTTTGTTTGTGAGATAGGGTCTCCCTTCACAGCCCTGGTTGTCCTGAAATTCACCACATCGTCCAGGCTGGCCTCAAATTCACAGAGATCTGCCTGCTTCTGATTCCCCAGTGTTAGGATTAAAACTGTGTGCCATCATGCATGGCATATCTACCTTAATTTTTAAGAGAGGGTCTCTTGCTGGGCATGGTGGCACACACTTTTAATCCCAGCAATTGGGAGGCAGAGGCAGGCAGATCGATGTGAGTTCAAGGACAGCCTGGTCTGCAAAGTGAGTCCAGGACAGCCAAGGCTACACAGAGAAACCCTGTCTTGAAAAACAAAACAAGAAAGAAAGAAAGAAAGAAAGAAAGAAAGAAAGGTCTCTTCATGAACCTGGAGCTCACCAGCTTGGCTAGGCTAGCCCCAGGGATCTTCCCGTCTCAGACTCCCCAAAGCTTGGCTTGCAGACAAACACTATTATGCCCAGCTTTTTTTGTGAGTTCTGAGGACCTGAAGTCTGGTCTTTATGCTTATTGATGTGGGTGGGGAATCAGGAGTCTTATCACAATATCATCATGGCTTTGGGGGGGGGGGGGTTGAGACAGAATTTCTCTGTGTAGCCTTGGCTGTCCTAGACTCACTTTGTAGATCAGGCTGG
Organism: Acomys minous; assembly: GCF_964271855.1. NCBI lineage: Eukaryota > Metazoa > Chordata > Mammalia > Rodentia > Muridae > Acomys > Acomys minous. The sequence continues at coordinate 78,934,980 of NC_140498.1, forward strand.
CCTCGAACGCATAGCAATCCACCCGCCTTTACCTCTCGAGTGCTGGGATTAAAGGCGTGCGCCACCACGCCCGGCTGCAACTGTTCTATCTTACTGATATATGTGTTCATCTCTTACTGCTCTTCTATCTAAACATTGAACTTTATCATAGATATGCACCGTGTGTTGTCGTGCACTCACGCCTGCTGCTGCAATGTTCTGCAGCCTGAGTGTTCTGAGGCAGACAACACTGGACTAAACTCTCCACAACCACGAACCAAAGCTAATTATAATAAGTATGTTACACACACACACACATACACACACATGCGCGTGCGCACGCTCGAATTCCAGAGTCCAGACTCAGCCCACTCATTATAATCCATGGATGAGCTGGAGATGCTGGAGACATCGACTGCTTCATCTTGCTACAGTATCTTGCATTATACACCCTCCCCTGAAATCAGCTTCCTCAGAGATGCTGGATGTTGCAGCATCCTTGTTGGGTCTGGTGAGATCAGTACCACTGAGCCAGGCATTGGGGGAGAGAGCAGCATCCAATGTAGGGACCATGGAAGTGCCTGAGGCCCCATGGGGGAAGGGGAGACACAAAGAGAAAAGATGAGGGTGGCCCTCCAAGAGGCAACTTGAGTTGTTGACACCAACCTAGCAACCAAGGCCAGCATAGCAACCAGGCAAGAAGCAGTTGAGTTCCTTCAACTTTGTGCTGTATAGGACCATAAATAAGGCCATGGGGCAGTTTGTGGGACCTGTTTATGAAGAGACTCTTTATCAAAGCTATTCAGAACAGGGGTGGGAGGGAGAAATGGAGAGGGGGAAAAAAAGTGCCCTTTGAATTTCCATTGCTTTGAGAGTCCGCAATTTAATGACTCATACATTCTAGATCCCCGCTTTGTCTACACATTTTCATTTCAAAATACTAAAAACGCTTTGTTTGGAAGATTGGTTATTTTTAGCTTATATATCAATAGTGCGCATCCACTTCTCCCCACAGAGAACAGCTTCCTCCAGACTGGCCCGCAGCACCACCCTAGCTGTGGAGTTGTTTACTTAGCTGGATTTTGTCAAAGCTACATGAGCATCTCTCTGTCTCTGCACCACTGACCACCCAGAAGTTGCTCAAGACCTACTCTCTGTCAGTTAGCTTTGTCAACTTGATACAATGTAGCATCACCTTGGAAGAGAGTCCTGACCAGAAACTTTCTGGTTCAAGTTGGCCTGAGGTCATGCTTCTGGAGCCTGTCTTAACCAGAGACTGTGGGAGGATCTAGCCTACTGTGGGCAGCTCTATTCCCTAGGCAGAGGTCTTGACCTGCATAGAGAGTGGAGAAATCATATAAACACTCATTCCTTTCTGCTCCTGACTGTAGATGTAACGCGACTATTTAAAGTTCTTTGGCATCTCCACAGGGATGAACTGGAAACCTGGGATTGTGTGCTGAGACAACCCTCAGCCCCCTAAGTGGCTTAGGGGTCAGGGTAGTTTTTTCTTTCTTTCTTTCTTTTTTTTTTTTTAATCGCAGCGACACAAATGAAAGCAAAATGGGACCCAAAGATGCCCTTGCCCCGGATCCCATGGCATGGACAGAAATGGAAGAACATTTTCTCACCCTCCAAATCAAGGAACCTGCACACTTACAAGTCATGACAGCTAGCTCTCCAGGGGATCGCCCTTGTAAAGGGTTGCACTTTAAATCTCAATATAACAACTTGGTATTGGCCTTGGAGGTGCACAGTTGCAGTTCCAGAACTCAGGAGAACATAGCAGGAGGGCCAGGAGTTTAATATCATACTGGGATACTAAATAAATAAATAAATAAATAAATAAATAAATAAATAAAAGGAAAGAGGGTGGGGAGTGAGGAACTTACCATATTTAAGGTAGAAAAAACCCACATTATCTATGGACTGCATCATCCCAAAGACTGAACAAAAACAAAAAGGAGGCCTGGCATGGTGGCGCACACCTTTAATCCCAGCACTTTGGGAGGCACAGGCAGGCAGATTACTGTAAGTTTGAGGCCAGGCTGGTCTACAAAGCGAGTCCAGGACAGCCAAGGCTAGCACAGAGAGACCCTGTCTCGAAAAACCAAAAACAAAAATAAATAAATAAGAGGTGACTACAACCACTTATATCTCTTTCTTCCTGACTGTGAGCACAATGTGACCAGACAGAGCCCCGCCGATATGCCTTCCCCACCATCGGAGCCATAGCTCCTCAAATCACAAGCTGAAATGGTCGTCCTTTTGTGAAGCTGCTGTTTGTTGGGCATTTGTCACAGCCACAGCAAAAGTTAAACACCTAGCCAGACTTCTCAAGCAGCGGTTCTGAGCCCACTCTCATACAGATTTCCAGCTTCAAGTTCAGAGTCCTAGGGAGGGCTCACCCTGCCTATCAAGATGCTCTTGACCAAGGATTTCTTCTTCCGCTACTGTCCTTGATTTCTCAAACACGAAGACGATTGGGGAGTCTAGATACAGTCTGGCAGTATCCTGTGCCCTGTGTCCTCCATGTCTGTGTTTCCACAACTCTGGGGAAATGTTACTGAAAATCAAGAACTGCATTGTGAAAAATGTTCCCACTTTCCCCCTTCCCCATAAGCTTAAGTTCACTGCCTCTACCATAAACACTTTCCACCATTAATATGAGCTAGGATAGAGAGATTCCATTACCAAGAGCCTTAAAAAGATAATCTCAGAACAAGACCAATTTAAAGACCTCACTGCGCCCTAATCTTTGAAGCCAGTATCACACAGATCTAAACTTCCCTTCTACACAAAACCACCCCTGAATCTTTACACCTGTTTCTGGATGGAATGCAGGGCAAAAAAAAAAATAGTAAGATCAAAACCCGGGGAGTTCCGTGGCGTAGTAACATACAGACCCTGAACCTGGAGCTGACCTCCTCTATATACAGGGAGAGGCAAGGAAGAACAGAAGCGAGGGGAAGGAGAAAAGGAAGAGGCAGAGAGGTAGCTGGGCGCTGGTGGCGCTGGCCTTTAACCCCAGCACTCGGGAGGCAGAGGCAGGCAGATTGCTGTGAGTTTGAGGCCAGCCTGGTCTACAAAGGGAGTCCAGGACAGCCAAGGCTACACTGAGAAACCCTGTCTCAAAATAAATAAATAAATAAATAAATAAATGGAATAGAGGAGACAGGAGGAGGATAGAGAGACAGGTGGAGGGGAGGGGCAGGTGGAGGGGAGGGGCAGGTGGAGGGGAGGGGCAGGTGGAGGGGAGGGGCAGGTGAAGGGGAGGGGCAGGTGGAGGGGAGGGGCAGGTGGAGGGGAGGGGCAGGTGGAGGGGAGGGGCAGGTGAAGGGGAGGGGCAGGTGGAGGGGAGGGGCAGGTGGAGGGGAGGGGCAGGTGAAGGGGAGGGGCAGGTGGAGGAGAGGGGCAGGTGGAGGGGAGGAGGGGAAGAACACAGTAAATAGCCTCAGGGAGGCCTGGCTAGGAATTCTGGGTTTTCCTTTGACTATGTGACCTCAAGGCAGTTACTCAGTATTTTAAAAACACTTTCTTCCATGAAAGTGTGCTTACACAGCTAATCCCAGTTACTTGGGCAGACTAAAAGCAGGAAGATTTCCAGTTCAAGGACTCTTTGGGCTACTGAGTGGGTTTAAGGCAAGCCTGAGCAACTTAGTGAAATCATGTCTTAAAGTAAAAAAAAAAAAAAAAAAGATGGAGGAGGCTTGGAATATAGTTCAGTTGTAGAGCACCTGCCTAGATCTCCCAGTAAGGGGCTGGGGTGTGGCTCAGTGGTCAGGCACTTACCTAGAATCTCCCAATTAGGGTCTGGGGCAGTGACTCAGTGGTAGAGCACTTGTCTAGAATACACCCAGTAAGAGGCTGGGAGTATAGCTCAGTGGTAAAGCACTTGCCTAGAGTTCCCTGGTGAAGGGTTAGGGCCATGGCTCAGAGACAGAACCCTTGTCCAAAATCACCTAACAAGGACTTGTATAGCACTGGTCTTATATATACAAGGTCCTAGGTCCAATCTCCAGTGCTCTGCATGCATATGTGCACACACACACATACACACACATGCACACACGAGCACACAGGATTAAAAAGGTCCTCATGAGAATATTTTGAGGATTAATTAAAACGATCTACGTAAAGGTTCTGTTTCCACGCTGTCACTTGCTCTGCACTCTGCAAGTTGCATCTGTTTCGTAACAACCCACACCCTCCCAGATGCATTATTGACAGTGAGTTTTGCAGCCACACCCTCTTGCCTCCGAGTGTGAATCTCAAAGTCCATGGAAACCGACCACCTCCAGAATCCATATAAGCTGTTTCCTGCTGAATAGCTCACCCTTTGGGAAGCCCCCAACCCCCGTGGTGGGCTTTTTTTCATAGACTCTCCTCTCTCCCCTGGACGCTGAGCACCACAGGCTCTCAGATCCCACCCCACTCCCCTACCTGGGAGGAGCAAAGCAATCTAGATCCAGGGATTTGGGGTTGGGGGGCAGGGGAGACTTGCCAGGTGGGGAAGTCAGGGGCTGGGCTTCTCCGTGGCTCTTCTCCCCCTTCAGGGCTTTCTTGGTCCCCCTTTGTGTCATTCTCAGGCTTCCCATCTCCAGGTTGCTCGGGCAGCCGCATCGGGGGTCCAGGATGATGTGGTCAGAGATTTGGGGGTACCATCAAAGGAACATCAGCGAAGACATTGAGGCTCTGCAAGGAGGTGACAGAAACTTACTGCCAGAAACAGCGCTGAGCGGTTACCCACTCAAAGCCAGTGCCTAAATAATTCACACCTGCCCTTCCATGTTGGCACAGGACAATGGGGGGGGGGACACAACCATGGCACAAGAAACATAATTATAGTACTGACAGATGTTTAGTTATTAGTAAGGGCTCGATGTCAGCAGAGAATATTATATAACAGACGGATCTGTGCCTCTGGAAGCAACTTTAATCTTTCTAGGTTATTTTTTTCCATTCACGCCCTCGGGCTTTGCCTAAGCATAAGCAATAGCAAAGGGACAACAGCAGACGTCAACTTGAGGGCTCCTTGCAAAAGAAGCCCAGCACTCCACACGTAGCATATTGCTAGGGTTAGAGCTCAGTGGCAGACGCGTTGCCCAGCAGCTGTGAGACCCTGGGTACCATCCCTCCCACCCTGGCCTTCCTCACCCAAAGAGGAAGTGTGGCTAGAGCTTAATGGAGCATGCCCGAAATCCCAGCCACTCAGGAGGATGAGCCGGGGGACTATAAGCCGTAAATTCAAGGTTGGCATGGACCACAGAGCGAGTTCAATGCCAGCCTGAGCTCTACAATACGCTCCAGGGCAGCTTGGGCTACAGAGTGACCTCCTGTTTCAAAGCGAAAAGCAAAAAGAGGTAGCAGTGGCAATTACTCAGCAGATGAAGGAGTTTGCCCTGCAACATGAGTTCAAGCCTTAGAATCCACAGGAATTCGCATACTTGTCCTTTGATCTCCACATGTGCTCCATGGCACATATGCACATGTGCACGCGCACACACACATCATGTATGAATGCATGTATGCATACACATACATCATGCATGTGTAATAATAAATAAAATTTAAGTCAAAAGAGGACTGGAGATATAAGCCGAGTGATTGGGCTGCAATGTTGAAAAGATAGGACCCAGGGAGCCCTTTCAGAGAAAGGTCTCAAGTCAGATTACTAAACAAAATGTGTGTGATCTCTGACAGACAAACATACACACACACACACACACACACACACACACCACACACCAGCACTGGTCTTCAGACATTGTGTTTGTCATGTGTTTGACTGCTGGTAAATGCTTTGAGAGACCCACTTAAGTGTGAATGGTTTATTATGGCTCACAGCTTCGGCTATATCAGTCAGTAATGCTTTGTCTGTTGCTTCTGGCCCTATGAATAAGGTAGAACACTATGGCAGGAGGAAATGAAGCAAAGAAGCTCACCCTACGGTAAACAGGAAGCAGAGAGGAAGCAGGAAGTGGCCACAGATATGGCATGTCCTTAGGAAAAAAAAAAAAAGCAGCCCCAAGTACCCGTAATGTACTTTTTCAGGTAATTGACATGCCTTAATGGCCTACTCCTTCCCAGTAATGTCACCAGATTACGGTTCTATCATTGGGCTAATACATTCATGAAATGAAAGCCTTCAGAATTTGATCATTTCCAAAAAGTCTCACCTCTGAACATTGGTGCCCTAGGAGCCCAAGCCTTCAACATAGAAGCTTCTGGAGAGATATTCACAGCCAAAGCATACCACGGTGCTATATGACAATTTTCTCTGGGCTGAAACAGTCTACCTTGGACGGAAGCTCCTTAAGACTCAGGAAGTAAACAACCTACAAGTCTCAAGAAGTCTCTGAAACTTAGCAGACGCACAAGACCCTTCCACCCTCAGTTAGCTTTAACTTGCAACCTTACACCGCCTGGGGTCACCCAAGAAGGAAACTTCAACTGAGAGATTTCCCAGAGGAAGGTGGCCTGTGGACATGTTTGTGGGAGATCACCTCAGTTGTTAACTGATGTAGGAAGTGGGGCCAAGCCCACTGTGGGCACCACCATTCCCTGGGTTGGTAGTCCTGGGCTATAGAAGAAAGCTTGGGCGACCAGCCAACAGCACTCCTCCATGCTTTCTGCTTCAAGTTCCTGATTTCATTCAGTAACGAACTGTGATCTGGAAGCATAAGGCAAATAGACCCTTTGCTCGCTTAAGTTGCTTTCGGTAAGAGCGTTTCATCACCAAAAAAAAAAAACAGACAGGAAATAGCTCCCTCCCAGGATTATTTAAGGAGCTCGAACTGCTGAGAAGAGGAGGCTGCCTGCCTAACCTGTTGAGCTGCCTGCAAGTTCTGCGCGAGAGCTACAGGTTCCAGCTTTTATGGGTTGTCAGCCATGTTAGCGTGGCTTTCGGTGATGCAGCTCTGTCTGAGTCACCCATATGCCTGTAAGCAAACGCAATGTAATCACTGGTTTACCATGTTGGATTGGGGTAGTTTAGTTGGTGATCTGGGCTGAAGAGACATTTGTTCATGTCTCCTTAGAAACAGTGTCCTACCGCAGTCACACACACCAACAGTAAATCTCAGTCCCCTAGTCACAACAGACACACAGACACACACACACACACACACACACACACACATACACACACACACATACACGCAAAACCAGTGGATTTCGGATGCCCACATGTGCCCACACATATACCCACAGCCTCCATCTCTGGAGACACACTCAGAGAACAGTCCTGGTTCACGCCTCGTACCAACAGCGCCAGTCCGTGGGAATGAACTCCTAGTCACATTCATGTCACCTCAGACCTGAATTCAACCTCCTCCTTTGACTGTCACATACCCCAAGTGCTCTCATACCCCCCACACCGCACCCCCGCAGCCGACGCCACTGCACACGCCGTCCCCACCTGCACAGGACCACACTACTCTCTCACGTGCCCCCTGTGATTCAGTGATTCACGTGCCCTGACACCCACTCCCCACGCACGAGGCGCGCATCTAGACTCTCTCAGTCGCCTCTAGTCATCTCGAGAAGTTCAACAGGAAAAACAAATTTTCCGTGTGCTGACAGTAGACATTTTTTTTTAAGTGACATTTTATTTTCAAATACGGTTTGAGTTGCCAAGGGAGAGCTAGAGCCATGAGAGCTGAGACTGGTGGGAAAGACAGGGTTCCAAAGACTTCCAGTTGGCTCCCTTAGGCAGAATCCTCCCGTGTCAGGCTCCTCAGGCAGAGTGGCCACCGGGAAAGCGCTGTTAATGGTAATGGAGCTGCAGACCCGGAGCTCTCTTGCAAGGCTGTCCAAACTCATGGGCAGAAAGCTTGAGAGCTCAGTCCACTTAATGACTTGGAGCTCGTCCACGGTTCCTCAGGAACACGGCCTCAGAAAAAGGCAGCTCCCCAAAAGGAGCAATTGCTCCTGCAGCTCGGGTGGCCTTGGATGTCAGAGACGATGCAAGCCAGGAGACCCACACAGAGCAAAATCCTCCAGGCAGAGGCTGCATACCCAAGGATTCTTCCTCTTGCTCCCTGCTCCAAGCACAGTGCTGGGGAGATGGCTCAGTGAGTACAGGGTTTGCCATGCAAGCATGAGGACCCGAGTTCAATCCCCAGAGCCAAAATCTTAAAAGCTGAAGAGAAGGCTCAGCAATTAAGAGCACAGGCTGCTCATCCAGAGGACCTGAGTTCAATTCCCAGACCCTACACGATGGATAACAACTGCCTGCAGCTACAGCTCAAGAGGATCAACGCCCTCTTCTGACCTCTGTAGGCACTGAAGGCAGAGTGCATACAGTGGGCAAACATACAAGCAGGCAAAACCACCCATACATATAACAAGTTTAAAAGAACCTCTTAATATGGGAATGAAAGCATACACTAGTAACCCCAGTGATAAAGATGGAAGATTTCCCGGGGGGTTCACGGGCCAGTTAGTCTAGCCTACTTGGTGAGTTTCCACTTTAGTGAGAGACCCTGTCTCAAAGAAGGAGGTCAGGCCAGTGAGATGGCTCAGAGAGGAGAGGCACTTGTGTTCGGGCCCTGACAACCTGAGTTCAACCCGTGAGTCTCACAATGTGGCAGGAGAGAAAAACTCCCAAGGGTGTTTTTTTTTATTTTATTTCTACATGCATGCTAATCATGACATGCATGCTTGATATCTCTCTCTCTCTCTCTCTCTCTCTCTCTCTCTCTCTCTCTCTCAGCATATATGCACACTCAGAATAAACAAACAAATCAAGTTTTAAAAAACACACAAGGCAGGCCAGGTATCATGGCACACACCATTGATCTCACCACTCAGAAGGCAGAGGCAGGTGGATCTCTGTGAACCTGAGGCCAGCCTGGTCTACAGAGTGAGTCCCACAACAACAGTAAGAGGTATATAAGAGAGATGCCCTGTCTCAAACAGACCAACCAACCAACCAACCAACTTCACAGGGTGGACAGAACCTGAGGAGTACCACCCAAGGTTATGCCTGACCGCCGTGCGTGCATGCATTCACGTGGACCTGCTCCGTGGCTTTGTTGTTGCAGTAGTGAAACGACCTGACCAAAACAAAAACAAACAAACAACAACAATAACAACAAAGCCTTAGGGAAGAAAGGGTTTACTGTGGCTCACAGTTTGAGGGGATACAGTCAGTCCATCATGGTGAGGAAGGCGTGGTGACAGGAACAAGACGCAGACTGGTCACATTGACTCCATAGTCAGGAAGTGGAGAGAGAAAAGGAGCTGGGGGTCAAGTTATAAAGCTACCCATCCTGTCCTCAGTGAGGTCCTTCCTTCAAGAAGGCTCTCCCTCCAAAAAGGGTACTATTACCTTCCCAGATAATAGCACTTAGCACCAGCCGGACGCAAAGTGTCCAAACACAGAAGCCTGTGTAGTACAATTTTCATTCAAACCACAACACAGACAGACAGACAGACAGACACAGAGGAGACAGAGGCAGAAAAGGAAATAGAGACAGAGAGACAGGGAGACAGAGAGAATAGTAAAAGCCAAGACATCTTTCACAGTCCAGGACTACCCGTGAATACCAAACGAAACATCCTGCTTAGGCCTCTGTACAGAGTGGAAGATGGACCTTCAACGCCACCCCCGCCGATTGAACTAGGTGCGTCTCCTGAGCCCTGAGAGGCCTCATGTACTTTTGGGGACCTACAGATGATTCCTAATTTAAAAAAAAATGTTCTTTTCCCCCAAATTACCAGTGACCTCATTTCCTGATGAGATTTCCAAGGACAATTCACTTCAGAATTTATCCTGGAAGTCCATCTGTCGACTTCCTGTATCATCTCCTAGAAGGGAAGCAGGTGTTTGGGCCCAAATCCTGAAGTTTGAATTCTGTGATAGTGGCAGGGTGCCCACTATCATCCTTTTTAGCATCTTGCTCCAAGAAGCTATCCACCCACTTCCCGAAGCACCTAAAACATCCTGGATGCACTGGCCAGCCTTGTGGGATAAGTGGGAGCTATTCTAAACCACCACCGACACCCAAGTGACATTTTATTGGGTCTGCCCCTCAGGTCCTTCATCAGCTCCATCCTTTATGTGTACACATACGTGTGTGTGCCTGCATGTGTGTATATACATGTGTGTACATGGATTTGGAGGCTAGTGATAAATATTGGGTGTCTTTCTCAATCACTCTCTACCTTATTTTTCCTTTTAAATTACAAAAAAAAAAAAAAAGACATATCTATCCCAGGGATTGAACTCAGGTCGTTAGACTTGGCAGCAAGCACTTTATCCACTGAGCCATCTCGCTGGCCCTCTACCTTATATTCTGAGACAAGGTCTTTCAGGGAACCTAGAGCTCATCAATGAAGTTATGGGCTGGCTGGTCAACAAGTCCTGGGACTCTATCTCCATTTCCCAAGTGCTCACCAGGATTACAGACTCACATCACCACACCCAGATTTTTACATGGGTTCTAAGCATCTGAACTCAAATCTTCTTGCCTGGGCCTCTGACATAAGGTCCTTCTGTCAAGAAAGAAGTCTAAAGGGTCTAATTTACACTTGATTATAATGCCCTGTTGATCTCTTTCTTATAAAAACAGGGCATGTCGACCCCAGTGCCTCCAAGGACAGTGAGATAATATAGGCCAGGCCATCACATGTCAAAGTACGGGGTGACAGGAAACTCTCAGATGGGAAGCCACAACTCATCGCCTACTGACGGTGGCTGGGAACGAACTGGCCCAGAAATATGATAGCTAAACAACAGGCAGCTGGGTTTTTTTTTTTATTAAATCCTGCCAATAAAGACCTTCATGTTTTAAGAGTCTCTGTGAGAAGCTATAGCAAGTCCAGGTGTAGTGGCACACACCTGTGTTCTTGGCTCTCAAGAGGTAGAGGCAGGAAGATGGGGAGTTCTAGGTCATCCTCAGCTATAGTACGTTTGAGAATAGGCTGGATTACATGAGACCAGGTCTCAAACAATAGATAGATAGATAGATAGATAGATGATAGAAAGATAGATGATAGATCAATAGATAGATGATAGATGGGTGGATGGACAGATGGATGGAAGGATGGATTGATGGTAGATAAATTAGGTGATTGATAAATATATATAAAATATGATAGATGACTATGGAGAGAAATAATGAATGGATGGTAGACGCTAGATAGTCAACAGGTAAATAGAAATTAGATGATTGGCAGATATAAATAGATAGATGATAGATAGACAGGTAGATGATACATAGATTAGATAACAGTTACTTTAAATAGGTGAGCACATTACTAAATATAAAGTCTACTTTTCTGTCTACATAGCGGACTCGCTGCTACCGAAGATGATCATGCACAATGACCTCAGCCGCTTCTTTCGAACTGGCGACATGTTCAGTCAACCCCCGGGCTACAGGTACACAGCCAGCTCCTCGCTGGCCTGGCCTGGCATGGCATTACCTCACAGGCCAGGGTACTGAGAAAGCCAGAGGGAACTGAGGCCAGGGCCTGGGCCCAGGGCAGGTCAGCGGAAAACAGATGTGCTTAGCCAAAACACGCTTTGGGTACCAACGAGTTCACACTTTGGGTGCCAACCAGTTCAGCTGTCAGGAGGAGAAGGCTGACTTCCTGGGTATCCCCAGAACTCAGAGTCTCCCCTGGGAAACTAGAGGACATGTTGAGTACAGCTGGCGGGCTCCCAGCTAGGGCCTAGCTGGGCAAGTGTAACAGACATTTTTCTTTCCTTCCCCTCTGCTTCCTTTCCCTTCCCATCCCCCCTTCTTCCTCTTCCTTCCCCCTCCTGCTGTCCTTCTTCCTGTTCTTATTTCCTCCCCTCCCCCACTTCCCCACCCGTCACTTTCCCCTCCTCCCTCTCTGGCAGTGGCCCACCCACCCACCTCAGGCTGGTGGTCTTGACTCCCTCTGCTTCAGCCTCCCCAGAACTGGGGTCACAGGCCGACTGGGGTCACTCTAGCCTACTCACCCACTCCCGCTTTCCTTCCTAACACACACACACACACACACACACACACACACACACACACACACACAATGAAGCTGGGGAAAGCGCTTGAGCGGACCAACCTGAGTCAGGGCATCAAGAACAAATGAGAGCCTAAAACAAAAGTGACCAGGAAATCCATTTGGAGCCTGCAGCTGCCATCCCAACACTCACACGGCGGCGGCGGGTGGCTCTCTTGGTTCCCAGCCAGCGTCTTTCGCTGCTCTGGCTCCTAAGCGACTACTTAATCAGGCATTGTGCATTTGAATGTATTCATTATATTTTAATATGATTATGTCCAATCCAGTAGACTGAAACAGATTCATCCAGATGTGTAATTAGTCTCTAAATGCTGCTTATTCTTGATGTCAACTTGGCAGGGACTTGGAGAACGGAGAAGCCATTCACACTCTGTGTTTATTTGTCATGCCTGGGGCAGGACTCTTCCATGTATCGGGGGGTCAAGGGTCAGCCACACTGCCCTTGAATCCACAGGCACAGTCACAGTGAACTGCTGTGCTAAAGCCCCACCCAGGGGAATCTCCGGGTCTCCTGTTTCTGCTTCCTTGCTTCTGGTTTTTGAGAAGGAGCATTGGGGGGGCAGAGGGTGGTTATAAGTGTGATTGGCACCCTCAGGGGCGCTAAAGAATTGTATAGTCTCCACACTCACACGGTGCCCACAGAGTTGCTAGCCACGTAGTCACCCTGGGTGAGTGTCTTCCCCAGCCTGACTCCCAGCTTGCACAACAACTCGCTTGGATGGGACTCCTAGTAGTTCAAGCTTTTATGTCCCCAAGTTGTCATAGGAAAAAAGACTATGAGGGTTTTTTCCTTTTTTTTTTTTTTTGGTTTTTCAAAACAGGGTTTCTCTGTGTAGCCTTGGCTGTCCTGGACTCACTTTGTAGACCAGGCTAGCCTCAAACTCACAGTGATCCTCCTGCCTCTGCCTCCTGAGTGCTTGGATTAAAGGAGTGTGCTACCACCACCTGGGTTTTTTTTTCCTATTTTTTAATTACATTTATTTATCTATGTGCCTGAGGTGGGTGGGCCACATGCCACCGTGTGTATGTGGAGGTCAGAGGACAATTTGTGAGAGTTGGTTTTTTTTCCTTCCACCATAAGGTCCTGGGGACTGAACTCAGGTCATCAGCCTTAGTGGCACCTTTACCCACTGAGCCATCTTGCCTGCCTAAGAACCATCATGGTAGGGGTGGTAGAAAGATTATAAAAGCCAGAAGTCCTGGAGGACCAGATGGAAACAATGTCCTCTGGACATGACAGATCGGTCCCACAAATGAATGCACACGTAGTTGCCTCTAAGTCTTGGAGCTGAGTTCGAGTCCTGGGACACACGTGATGGAAGGAAAGGACCAGCTCCGGCAAGTTCTCCTCTGATCTCCACACTGACACTGTGGCACATACGTGCCCTTCCATGCACATACATAAATAAATAAATAAATAAATAAATAAATAAATAAAATGCAATAAAGAAAGCAAGTATTTAAGGTGACTTGATTGAAGAAAACACCCAAAATCAGTTTCTAGCCTGTACACACTCATGTAAATAAATGCATGCATATCTTCACAAACATGTACACAAGCATATAGCATACACTCACATGCAAAGAGGCCCCTATAGGACTGAATGTCTGTGAGCTCAGGAACTGCTGGTCCTAAGGAGCTACTTAGCTCAAGTTCATCTCTTGCCTCTGGGATGGTGCTCAGCACTGACCCCTGGTGTTCGGGGCTCATACTGCAACTGGGATCCGTCCTGCCCACTAGGGTACCATTCAACCATCTGTTTTCATCTTACTGTCTTCGGAGCCTTCCTTTTACTAAAGCATAAGACAGAGGACAATCAGTACCTTACTAAAGATCCCTCTGATAACTTGCCAGCCCCTGCCTGCCACCCCAGCAGCTCCTGGTGCCATCCACTGTTCGCACTGTGATTCCTGACGTCATCCGTTCATGAATACCTCAACATCCATGAACCGTATGCTTCTACTGGGGTGTTTGTGCCCACACCATGCGCACAGAGACTCTTCTGTCTTTCAGGTCTCGGCCCAGGCAAAACCAGACTCTCCCATCTCCCTGGTGTCAGCTAAGCACACACCCAGCCTAGTTCAACTCCCAGGACAACTCCATTGCACAGTCTGTCAACTCCCAGGTCTCCATTCGGTATTTAGCCATATTTAGGCTCTCGCACCTCTCGGGGCCTCATCTCGGGGCACACCTGACCTCTTTAGTCTGACAAACCTCAAGTGAGGACATATTTGACCTCTCTAGTCCCCCAGCATACCTACTGTCACGTCAGCACACATCTGGCCTCTCTCTCAGGCAGTTTCCAGTCCCTGAGTTCCTGTGTGACTTTCTGCACACAACTTCCACACACTCTGCCCTATTTCTACTCATTTGTCACTGTCGGAAATGATCGTACCCATTTATCTCACTATCGCTGGCTTAGGTCTTACAGATACAGCAGCTCATGTTTGACCAACTCTCTCCTGCAAATATCAGCCGTAAATCCTGCCCGGTTTATATAAGGCAATATTTCTAAAGCAAGGAGGTGTGGCCAGAAGGAAGAGGAAGGGATTGGGGGAATTGCATAAGGGAGAAAGGCATCTGTTCTGGGACTTCCTAGTTTACGGCTTTTGCCCCAGGGCAGTGGGAATCCTTGCTTTGGACCCTCGGAATTCAGAGTTGGGCTGCAGATGGCTCAGCAGTTAAAAGCTCTGGGCTGCTTTTGCAAAAGATCAGTTTGACTCACAGAATACAGGGTTCACAACCACCTCTAACTCCAGATCCAAAGGAACCGAAATCTTTTTCTGGCCTCCGCAGGCCTGGGGGTGCACACATACTTAAAATAAAGTAAATCTGTTTTTAAAAAGAATTCAGAGTTGAAAACAACAGCCCAAACTAGAAGGTGAGGTGACATGCGAGGGACTGTCACATCCTGGCAGGAACTGGTGACAGTCTCCTCCCTCTGCCCCACATTGTGTGTGTGTGTGTGTGTGTGTGTGTGTGTGTGTGTGTGTGTGTTCACATCTATGTAGGCACACATGTGTGTGTATGTGCATGCTGAGACCCACAGTTACTATTCATTATCTTCTTCAATTTCTTTTTTATTTACTTGCTTATTTATATACTTATTTTACTCTTTTTAAAAAATATTTATTTATTTTACGTGTATGAATGTCCAATCTGCTTGTACACCTGCAGGCCAGAAGAGGGCATCAGATCACATTATAGATGGTCGTGAGCCACCATGTGGTTGCTGGGAATTGAACTCAGGACCTCTAGAAGAGCAGACAGTGCTCTTAACCTCTGAACCATCTCTCCAACCCCCCTTACTTTACTCTTAAAAGGTTTACTTATTGTCTGTGAAAGAGAGTTTGCATGCATGTGTTTGACTCATGGGTAAAGGTCAGAGGGCAACTTGCTGGAGTTGGTTCTCTCCTTTCACCACGTGGGTCCCGGGGATTGAACTCAGGACATCAGGCTTGGCAGCAAGCGCTTTTACCCCCTGAGCCATGTTGCTGGCCCTCTGTCTTAGTTACTGAAGCAAGGTCTCTCACTGAGATAGACAACATTATGTTTTAAGTTTAAATTACTGTGCTTAAGAGATCTATAAAACCAAAACACCTCTAGCGTGTGAGCCCCACTTGCCCTAGGACAAATAACTTCCTGGAATGCCGGGGACCATCGGTCATGGAAGGTAACAAACCATGTGTTTTCTCTTCTGTAAAGAAGCTTGGTTGCTCCCATGAGCACAGGATGTGTGCTTGGTCACACATAGGCATGAAGTATGTCAGGACTCTGCTTGCCCCTAATTGCACAAGGGCGGGACACACACAGCCTTGTGAGTTTGCCTTTACGGACCCTGATAATGTAATTAGGAGCCATAGTCTGAGCATGAGTCTCGGGGAGGACCCTGGTCAGTATTCAATAAAGCCTCTTATTTATTAAAATGTATTCATGGTCAGACTGGTAAGTCCCTGAACGACCCAAGACCCACAACAAACCCAGAGCTGGCAGATTCTACTAGGCTAGCTAGCCAGCTTGCTCTGGAATTCCCCTGTCTCTGCCTTCCAAGTGCTGGAGTTATAGGTGGGCCAGCCCACCTGCCTGGCATTTCTGTGGATTCTCTGTATCTGAACTCTAGGCTTCATTCAAGTACGTTATCCACTGAGCCATCTCCCCAACCCCAAGAATAAAAATATTCTAGAGGAATGTACCCCTCCTTTTGGCTATCATATTTTTAAGGCAATAGACCTCTCCCCCAAAAAAATATTTCAAATTCTCCTAGAGTCCCATTCTGTGAGAAGGAAAAGGCTGAAGCCTGGAGCCAGCCGAAAGGAGTAACTCATCTCCCAGAAGGAGATTTCACAGAGTTCTCCAAGTTGTCAGACCAGCTTGCATGAGAAAGTGGAGTGATACAATGATGGGTCAGTGATGGGCAGGACCACACCTTGCCCAGGATATGCTTAGATAAGCATAGTACTTGTGTGTGTGTGCACATGCACAATCTCTCTCTCTCTCTCTCTCTCTCTCTCTCTCTCTCTCTCTCTCTCTCTCTCTCTCTCTGTCTCTCTCTCTCTCTGTCTGTCTCTCTCTGTTTCTCTGTCTCTCTCTGTCTCTCTCTCTCTGTCTCTCTCTCTCTGTCTCTCTCTCTCTGTCTCTCTCTCTCCCACTCCTCTCTCTCTCTAAATTATATATATGAATGTGTGTCTGTGTTGTGTCTGTGTTTATGTGCACATGTGGATGCAGGTGGCAGAAGAGGCCAGAAGAGGGCACCATATTCTCTGGAGCTGGAATCACAGATGATTGTGAGCTGACTGATGTGAGTGCTGGGAACCAAACTCTGGTCCTCTGCAAGAGCACTCTTAACCACTGTCGTTTCCTTTAAAGTGAAATCTCATATCAGGACCCCAAAGATGGACTTGGGGAAGTGGGAGGGAGCGCCCTCAGACATCTTTGTTTCTTTTTCCAGTGTGTCCATATTGAGTAAATCTCCTTTCTCTGCTTTTTACTGTGACTGGCTTTTGTAATTGACCTGAGGTCCAGTAGTGAGCCTAACCCTTTAGGGCTGACAGAGTCCTGGCCTTAACCCTGACAACTCTGGTGTGTGTGTGTGTGTGTGTGTGTGTGTGTGTGTGTGTGTGTGTGTGTAAGAGAGAGGGGGGAGAGTACTACAGAAGATAGACACATTTCATAGGTAGAGCAAACTTTGCCCATAAAGTACACACATTGGGCAAGCTCTACACAGTGTATTAGGCCCAAGCAAATGGGCCACCCAGCCAGGTAAGTCACCCACTCAAGGAAACCCAGCACATGGATCAAAACTGCTCAGATGCCTCATAGAACCCAGAGTCTCCATGGCATACAGTAGTGCAAGAACAGGGATCAAAGCAAAATTATTGTCTGCACAAAGAAGGAAGAAGAAGAAGAAGAGGAGGAGGAGGAGGAAGAGAAGGAGGAAGAGGAAGAAGGAAGAGAAAGAAGAAGAGGAGGAGGAGTAAGACTCAGACAGACAGACAGACAGACAGATAGACAGACAGACAATGTGGACTGGTTACATGACTCAGCCAGTAAAGGCACTTGGCACTGGCCCACATTCAATCCTTGGTACCCGCATGGTAGAAAGAGAGAACAGGCTACCCCAAGCTGTCTTCTGACCTCCACACACATGTCATGGCACATAATATACAGATGATAGATAGATAGATAGATAGATAGATAGATAGATAGATAGATAAATAGATAGATTTCTAGGTATATAGATAGATAAATGTTAACTTTTATTTAACTGTTTAAGCATTGGATTCTCATTCTGATTTGTTTTGTTATGCTTTAGACAAGGTCTCACATAGCCCAGCCTGGCACATAGCCCAGACTGGCCTTGACTTTCCTCTGTAGCCAAGGAATGCCTCCATTTCCTCATCCACCTCAGCTCCTGAGTGCTTAGGGTTACAGGCATGTTTCACACACCACACCTGATTTATATGGGAAACACATAGGGCTTTGTCCTATTAGGCAAGTGCCCTACAAACTGAGCTGCCTCCCCTAACCCAAGGGATCCAACTCTCCTAGAGAAATTTCTCATCCTGCTACAGTCAACAACCTGTAAAACATAAGCCACAACCAACCAGTCAAAGTGGGTGCTGTCAGGTGCCTGGAAATCAAATGGGATGCCAATCTTCATGAGGTAGTCCTGTGTTGGTTGTGCCCCCGAACGGCGTTCTGTTTCAGATGTCCTGGTCACCTCCTCAGTTAGCATAACCCAGTTCCAGTACCACCTCCTGCTCTACCAACTGTTAAAGCATATGGGTTTGTACCAGACCAGAAGCCATGGGCAACTGCCCTCCAAATTCTGTCAAGAAGAATTACCTCAGAATCCATGACTCGGTACTCCCGCTGTTATGAAAACAGCTACCTACAGAGTTAAGTCCCTCCGTGTGAGTAATAATGTGAAATCTATTAGCAGTAACAGGGACCCCTTTTCTTCAAGTAATACCTTAAATTTTTATTTTATATTTTTTATTGTAAAGATATTGGAGACAGGTTCTCACAATGTTGCCCTGGCTGTCCTCAAACTCTTTATGCAGACTGTGCAGGCTGAGAACTCACAGAGATCTGCCTGCTTCTGCTTCCTAGGTACCGGGATTAAACATGTGCACCACCACACCCAGCAAGATTTATTTTATTTGAAAATATGTATCTGTGTATGAGTATCTGCATATGTGTGTGCAGTAACCACAGAGTCCAGAAGAGGGTGCTAGATCCATGGAGCTGGAGTCACAGGCAGTTGTGAGCTGCCTGGCGTGGGTGCCAGGAGCTGAACTCGGGGCCTCTTTACCACTGAGCCATCTCTCCAGCCCCTCATAAGAAATAAAAAAAAACTACAGAGTTGGAAACTTAGGGATTATAATACCTTCCTGGTCAGTACATCTCAACTCTTTTCCCATACCCCTGACACACACATGTGTGTCCATACATACACATGAGCACACATATATGAACACAATACAACAGCAACCTTTGAGGCATTCCACTGAGGTAATCAAGACAGGCAGCCTGTCCCAAGAGTTCTCATTAAAATTAACTCAGATAAGGGATGGGATAACCATTGAGATGTAGTATGAATAAATTAATTTAAAAATACAAAAAATAATAATAAATAAATAAATAAATAAATAAAATTAACTCAGACGCAAAGCTGAGAAAGTAACTTGGTAATGTGCTGGCCTCCATATGTATACCATGATACACACACACACACACACACACACTGAATACACATAATAACTAATAAATAATAAACAAACTAAAGAATATCCTCAGATAACATCTGAAGTTTTAGCAGAGACTTCCCTGTTTTGCTGTCGCCCTGCCGAACTGATGTCCCCACAAACACATTTGGAAAATGCCTTAACTTTCTTTGTCCTATGATGATTAAAAGGGGGGAAAAAAAGCAATCATTTCACAGTGGAACATGTTATTCGGGCCAACTATAATCCACATACCCAAGCCCCGGTCACCCAGATTAAACTCTCTCTTATTCTCTCAGAGGTGAGAGCTGTGTTTTGCAGTGATGCTGAGCCTGGAGTTTCATTTCCTGGATGTGAGTCTGCTGCAGGAGCTTGTCTCCCTCTATGCTGACAGAAAGAGAAAGCTTAGGTTACCCCCACACACACACAAAGCCCACCTCCAACCAATGTCGTTTCCTGGCTCCCTGCTTGCTCTCCTGCTCCGGCTTTCTCTTTGCTTACTGCCCTTGCCCATTTATTTCCATGATCATTTAGTCAACGCCTCCCAGTACAGCATGCGTCCCTACAGGCCGCCTCCATCCAAGTGGAGTCTGAATCGTGAGTCCCCGCAGTGTGCCGCAGCTGGATTGAGTTAGCGGTTCCAGGGTCCGCTTTAGCAGGCACCATCTGTGACAGCAGCAATCCCACTATCGTTTAAAGCTAGGGAAATCTGCCTGGCCAGAGAGATGGTGCCGATGAAACCAACCAAATTCCACTTTGTTAAGCGCGCCTGTAATCTTGTTAGCATCTGTGTTCACAGCACCATCTTCCCAAGGGGCATGAGAAGAAATGAAGCCGTCAATGTGCCTGGATCATTTGTTATTCATCCTGCAGTACCCGTGGACTCTCCTTGGGTTCAAGGGCCACAAAGGGAAAAGCTCAGTATGGCGGGTAAGACCCCTGGAGTTTTAGATGCCTGAAGTTCCCCGCTGTGCAGTTTTGTTTTCCTCCAAATTGGGAGCAAAGAAAGACAAAGGAAGTTATAGAAAGGTTGTCAGAGCCAGCCGCTGCGGTACACACCCCTAATGCTAGCACTTGGGAGACCGAGGACCAGAGAATCCAGTGCGACCCTGGCTGTATACATACACACCAACACTGTTACGGTTAGTTATCAACTGTCATTGGTCCAGGCTCTACGATTGTACCCAGGAGACACAC
The DNA here is from genome assembly GCF_964271855.1 of Acomys minous. Classification (NCBI taxonomy): domain Eukaryota; kingdom Metazoa; phylum Chordata; class Mammalia; order Rodentia; family Muridae; genus Acomys; species Acomys minous. The sequence continues at coordinate 78,955,398 of NC_140498.1, forward strand.
CAGGTTGCATTTGTGAAGGACTTTTTAGATTGGGTTAACGGGCATGGGAAGATGCACCTGAAATGTGCAACCACCATCCCATGGGCTGCGGTCCTAGACTGACCGAAAAGGAGGAAGTGAGCTGAGGACCAGCATGCATCTCTCTGCTCCCTGACTGCAGATGCAATATCAGATACCTCCTCAGACTCTTGACACAGTGCCTTCCTCCTGAGCTGTGTTCCTTGAACTGTGAGCCAAGGTGAACTTCCCCTGCTTAAGTTACCTTTGTCAGGTGTTTTGACACAGCGGCTAATAGAAATAACAAATAGTGACTTTGTCTCAAAAAAACAAAAACAAAAACAAAAAAAAACTAGCAACAGCATTAGAAAGACCAGTTTCCCTGTTCCCTCACAGACAGCAAACTGTGACCCCATTGATGACCCCCTACTGCTCCAACAATAGAAGCATAATGTGGCCAGGTAAGCAAGTACCCAACCAAGCACTTTTGGGGATACACAGTGCACCCCAAAGTCCAGGCCTAAATAAGCTGAAGGGCTGGGGTGTGGCTCAGTAGGAAACCCCTTGCCTAGCATGGGCAAGGTTTTGAGACTTATTTCCAGCACTGTGGATAAACAAGAGGTCTATGAAATGAGAGTTAGGCTGGAGAGACGGCTAACACGCTTGCCTCCTGAGCACGGGGACCCCGGGACCCTAATTCAACTCCTAGAAAGAAAGGCATGGCTGCAGAAACTTACAAGCTCAGCACTGGGGAGGTGAAGTCTGCTGGGCCCCTGAGGCTCCCTAGCAAGCCGGTTTAGCCAAATCCAGGAGTCCTGGGACAAGAAAACACAAGGGGGTGGTCTCAGGGCGCAATAAGGACTCAGGGCCAGTAAACCGACAAGGTTGTTGTTGACTCAAAAGCAAGGGTGAGGAGGGAGGAGCCAGGGTTCAGACAACAACCTGGGACCTAATTCAACATGGGCAGCTGGGGTTGGGTTGTAGCTGAGTAAAGCACTCACTCAGCCCTGAGTTCAATCCCAACAGCATACACTGGGCATGGTAATGCACTCCAGGTCCTTGAGAGGAGGAGGCAAGAGGATCAGAAAGTCAAGGTCATTAGTGGTTACATAGGAAGTTTGAGGCCAGCCTGAGCTACATGATGCCCTGTGTCAAAACACAAACACAACAACAACAACAACAACAACGCTTGGGTGGACTGAGTGCAGCGGTCCATCACACCTCTGTAGCCCCAGCACCCTGGAGCTTCAGGCGGGAGGATCACAAGTTCTAAGCTAGCCTAGGATACATAACACATTCCAGCATAACCTGAGCTACATAGTAAGACTGGAGCAAGATAGAAAGGAAAAAAAAAAAGAAAAAAAAAAAAAAAAAGAGGAGCAGGAGACATGGGAGGGGAAAGAAACCAGTCACCCTAAGATTTTGCTTGCCCTTCTTGCGAAGAGTCAAGAAACTTCAACACACAACTGATAAAGACAAAACGGCCTGCAGAGAGAATGTGTGTTTTCCTAAAGATATCTCAAATAGGATTTTCAAACCAGCATGAGGACTGAGGAGATACGCAGGGGCTCAGAGTGCCGGCTGATCCTGCAGAAGACCCCAGTTTGATTCCCAGCACCTGTGTCAGTCAACTTACAAAGGCCGGCAAGCTCCAGAGATACAACACCCTCCTCTTTCCGGCACGGCGCTCATGGGGCACTCCCTGTCAGAGACACCCGTGAACTGCGCCTGCTTATAGAGGGGATCTTCTGGCTTTTGAGTTAAACTGGATTAGCACCCCCCCCTCCTCCTCCCCAAAGCCATGAGTGCACCTTGGAAAACCACTGAACAACTTCATTTACAAAAAAAAAAACAACAACAAACAAACAACAACAACAAAAAAACCAAAAACCGAGCTGCTTAAGATTAAAGGAAGAAGTAAATCTAGCTCACAAAATATAAATTCAGAGTTTAAGCTTTGATTAATGTTTAAACTTCTCTGTAAATTACAGAAGTGAAACTTAAGACAACCACAGAATCAGGGGCGGTGGGATGTTCTTCTGGCAGTAGAGAGCACTTGCCACCGAGCCTGATGACCTGAGACACATGTGGTGGAAGGACAGAGTGGGCTCCTGAAAGGTGTCCCCTGACCTCTGTGTGAGTGCATGCGTGTGCATGTGCACGTGCCCACACAGACACACACACACACACAGACACACACACACACACACACACACACCATACTGTGAAGAAGAGCTATGTGCCTCCCCATGTTTATTCCTGCTTTTATTCACTATAGCAGAGAACCATAAAAAAAAAAAAACTGGTTTGTGTGAATAGTATTCAGGTCTAAAGAAAAATGAAATGACAAAATTCGCAGGAAAATGGATGGACTCGGAATATTAAGGGAGATCACACAAGCTCAGAAAGAAAAAAAAAACCCCCACGTTCTCACTCATATGCAGAACCTACTGATAATATATGCATGTGTGTAAACAAGTGTGCACTCGGCTACAGTCTGACACGCAGAAAGAACAATGGCTGAACCCTAGGGGATGAGGGACGACTGGATGCCGGTGACAGACACGAGTCGTGGAGGAGGATATGAAGTTAATGGAGTCTCCAGTTCTGCTTCTGTCAAAGGCTTTCCCCCCCCCCCACCTTTGGGTGGTGGATAAGCGCATAAAAATGCAATTGATAGTGAAAGTGTAAAACCCAGTGTGAAACTCCGCAGCTGCAGAATGGCTGTTCTAACTGGATAGACATTTACTGAGACAGGTGGAATTTGGCTCTAGTTCATTTTAGTGTGTGGTGTTTATTTGCAAGGGGTGTGTGTGTGTGTACATATATATATATATATATATATATATATATATATATATATATATATTCTGGAAAAGAAGAAGGAGGAGGAGGAGAAGAGGAGGAGAAGGAGAAAGAGAAGAAGAAGAGAAAACCATAGAATTGCATATACTGCCATTGTAAAAACAACAGAGGTTGGCTCTTTCTCTTACAAGAACTGACTCATGTCTTAGATTGGTCTCTCTGCTTTCCTAAAAGTCTCTCTCCCTCTCCCTGTCTCCTCCCCCTCCCTCCCTGTCTTCCTCTCCCCCTCTATCCCTCACCTCCCTCTCTCTCTCTCTCCCCCCCTCCTCCTCTTTTACCTCTGTCCCTCTCCCTCTCTCTGCTAATACTTACATCTGAAGCCTGTACCACGTCTTATCTCTATTCATCAAACACGCTAACTTTGTCACCATCTAGCTCACTCCGGAAATCCTTTCTGTAGCACAGCCGGAGATCTGGCTTCAGCTGAGTGGAGGTCCCTGAGGAGGAAAGGCACTCTGAAGGCTGCTGGCGATGGCGCTGAGCTAAGGTCCCTGATGAAAACCCTGTCTCGAAGAAATCAGAAGGCAGGCATTGGTGGCATGGCTCACCACGCAAAGGCATTGCCACCAAGCCTGACAACCTGAGCTTAATCTCTTGGAGGTAGAAGAAAACGGACTCCCACACGTGTTGTACCACGACCTCCACATGTGTGTCATAGCATGTGCGTACTCACACCCACCCTTCCTCACACGCATGAATAAACCGCCATAAATACTTTTAATTGGAAAAAGCAGGGTCCCCTCCACCCTGTGGACCTTTTTATACTTTGAGGCAGAGGAAGCCTGGCCCGCAGCTCCCCTTGGAGTGCAGCAGCAAGGAAAAGGCCCTCACCGCATCTCTAGGAGACGCAGACCATCATCTCAACAACGGACCCACTGGGAGCCCGCCCTGGCTGAAGTGAGAAAACCTTGGCTCTTTCTGTAGGTTCTGAAAAGGTGCAGGAGGGAACAGGCCCGGGGAGACGGTAGAAGAGACTGGCCGAAGTCCAGTTCGCGGCCGGCCGCTCTCCTGAGCTCCAATCGTGGACACCAGGATAGATGGAAGAGGGCGGGTGCCCGCATCCTAAAGCATATAAGCTTTGGGAGGGAACGGAGGACCTCAGGGATGTAGGCAGGCTGGTTTCATTCTTGGGGGACCAAAATGTACAGTGTTCAAGCCCTGGGGAGGTAAAACAGCTCCAGGGAGCTGGCGGGGCTCCTTGTGAATGTGCGAATGTGTTGTCCCATTTGGAGCTCTCTGGAGAGTTCCCAGGGCCAAGTCTCTCGGCCTTGCTTTGACAAGAGTCACTTTTCATCTTCCTTGGCTCCGGGAGCCAGCCAAAGCATGTGGGTGAGGGGAAAAAAAATGTTAATAACTATGCACATTTTATAATAAATTTTAACAATTTAAGAGTACAGTACAGCTTTATTCTCGTTTTTATTCCACCACACTAATTCAGCGTATAATAACCTGCCAGGGATACACAACCCACTTGACGTATGCTCTGAGCACCAAGGTAATGGAAAGAGATGCCAGGGACTTCGGACCACACCCAGCACAACAGAGGACTGCCCCCCGCCCCCCCTCCCGCCACCCTTTTTTTTTTTTTTTTTACCTTGGGAGCACCAAGCTGCCAGGAGATACAGCCTTGGTGATGTGCCCCCCCTCCCGCCACCCTTTTTTTTTTTTTTTTTAAACCTTGGCAGCACCAAGCTGCCAGGAGATACAGCCTTGGTGATGTGCTAGCATGGGTCTCCGTGGTCTTTCTCCCCCATGGAAGGACCGGCATAGCAGGGAGCAAAAAGCACAGATGGGATGTGCTAACAACAGCCTGGCTCTCCCGGGATTAGTCCCAGGGATCACCGCATTTCCTGGATCTCTTGGGTATTGACTGCAAGGTGGAGTGGCTCATTTTCCCCTAACCGACAGATGGCCACTCCCACCTTTCAGACCTCAACTGAGCCCCAAGGAAATGTTCACAGGGGCACAGGTTTGAAAATGAATAAATAGGACCTGGAGAGACAGCTTAGTAGTTAACAACACATACTGCTCTTCCAGAAGATTCCTACTCAGTATTCCCTATGTTAGGTAGTTAACAATTGCCTGCTCCAGGAGCTCTGACGCCCTCTACTGGCCACTGTGGGCAACTGTATTCATACACACACACATACACACACACACACCACACATAAATGAAAGTAAAATCAAGTGGGTTTTTTTTTTTTCATTAAAAAGATCTTTTGCCTCTATAACCAATCTTCTGGATACCAGGCCAGCCAATTCTCTTCTTAGAGACCAAGGTCATCCATCTATTGATTTCAAAGCTTTGGGGAATTATTTTTGAGTTTCACTGTCTGTGGCATACTCAAGACTTTCCCCTAAAGTGGTTTTTAAGGTGGTCTAACTAAATTAGGTTTCTCCTAACCCTGTGACCCTTTAATACAGTTCCTCATGTTGCGGTGACCCCCAACCACAAAATTATTTTGTTGCTTCTTTATAGTTGTAATTTTTTGCTACTGTCATGAGTGGTAATGTAAATTTCTGATTTGCAGGATGTCTGATATGTGACCCCTCCCCAAAGGGGTCCTGACCCACAGGTTAAGAACTGCTGCTAACAGATGTTGAAATAAATTAGTTGGATGGTTCTGTCAGCACTGGTTGGGGAAGAGATGGCCCAGAACAGCCACCAACAGCCTGAGATATTAGTCTCTTAGGGACCTTCACTCAGGCAAGCCAGATCCTTAGTGTTTCCAGAGAAAAGAATTTTGGGGTGAGCCAGTATGAAGCAGAGCTGAAATTCATCAGAGGATGCTTGTTATTTTAAAAGTTAGTTTATTTAGTACATGCGCATGTGTGTGCATGTGCATGCATGTGTCAGATCTCTTGGGACACAGTTACAAGTGGCTGAGAGCTGCCCGTCACAAGTTCCAGGAGCCAAACTCAGGGCCTCTGCAAAAGCAGCAAAAGTGTTCTTAACCCCTGAGCCACCTCTCGAGCCCTCTATGCCTCTTTCTGATAATCCAGATAATCAAGTGGCTCCAAGGTGCCTAGGGTGAGATTGTCATCTGAATACGATGAAACCAAGAGCCATCTGGGGCTGAGCAAAGAGGTTCATGGCATGATCTTCAATGCAAATGGGGTTTCTGGTGAGACTCTTAGACAAATTGCAGGTTTGCATTGAAAAGGGAGAAAGTCCCTCAGCCAGTGTTTCCCAGGCAGTTGGTCACAACCCCTGTTGGCAAACCTCTCTCTCCAAAAACATATTTACATTGTGATTCATAAAAGGAGCAAAATTAGAGTTATAAAGTAGCAATGAAAATACTTTTATGGTTGGGGGGGTCACCACCACATGAGCAACTGTGTTAAAGGGTCACAGCATTAGGAGGGCTGCGAACCCCTGCCCTAAGCAGTTATTAATAGTGTTGGAGTTTTTGCTTCTGCACTAGTGGGAGACCTCGGCCTGACTCTGAGTTAAGGGGCTTTTCCCCTTCTCATGTCCCCTCTCTTCTATCCTGCCTCTCTCCAGGCTATGGGAATATGGATACGTGGAAATGGTATCTATTTCTACCACATATTTAGAAGAGCTTAAGCATATGGGTGGATGAAAATACAAACATATAAAACCAAGGGTTAAAAAAGGCAGAGTGGCTTTCAAAAGCCTGTCAAAGGACCTAGAGACTGGACTGAGGATGACTGAACTATTAGATAGTTTGACAGGGTCATCATTTGATTGATTAGCCCCGTTGTTTTAGGACTGTGGCAACACATTATGGTGGAGACTGTGTGGCCAAGCAAAATGGCTTACCTCATGGGCAGGTATCAAAATAAAACATCCCATAATTCTCCCTAAGGCCACTCCCCGCAATGACCTAAAGACCTCTCCCTCCCTTTCAGGCTCTGCCTCTTGAAAGCTGCACCACTTCCTCCTAATAGTCCCAAGCAGGCGACAAAGCCTTAAGAAGTAAGGCTTTAGGGGAGTGTTGTATATCTAAAGTATAGCATTATCTTGGACAGGGAGACATTACTGCTCAGATTCCTTGGTTAGCTCCTCCTAGTGTCGTCAACCTATAAATAGCTGTGACACCGCAGAGTTCAGCCTTGACTTTTTCCTCTATCAGCCCATTTCTTGATGCTCTCATCTGACAGGGCTCCCAACACTCCCTGTACTTTGAGGACAACTCACGGGTCTCCAAGGCTAGGGAGATAGCTCAATTGGTAAAGTTCTTGCTGTGCAAGCTTGAGGTCACAAGTTCTATCCTCAGCACTTGCATTAAAAAACCAAGCACCATGGTGCACTTTTAATCTCAGCCCCTAGAACCCCCCTGGCCAGCTGACTTAGCATACTTGGCAAATCCCAGTGAGTGACCGTCAAAGACCAAGGTGGATAGTGTGGGGACGGACACAAGAGGTTGATCTGTGGTCTTCACATGCATGTGCACACACGTGAACACACATATACAAAAGACTGCCAAGATTTCCCCCTATTCTTAAGTCTGGCCACTATCCTTTTCCTCCTGGGAGCCTCCACAGACATCTCCAAGTTAAAAAAAAACAAAAAACAAAAACGAGAAACCCTGAATTGCCACCCTCCTTCCGGACCTGCTCCATCCGCAGGGTCCCAATCTCAGGCTGCCTGAGTCATTCCCCACTTGTCCTCTTATTGCCGCTCAATCCGCCCACAAATCTGGTCGCCTCCTGCCTAAAAAGAAAACTTAGCCTAGCACTTCCCACGCATCCTCAGTGACCCCTTAGCCAGCCATCTTCCATTCACTTGCTGTCCTGGTTTCTTTTCTGTTGCTGTGATAAAATACCCTGACATCCACCACCACCACCACCACCACCACCACCACCACCACCACCACCACCACCCCGCCAAAAAAAAAAAAAAATCAACTTATGGAAGAAATGGTTAATTTTGGGTCACAAGCCCAGGTCAATCATTGAAGGGCATCAAGGCAGAAACTCAAGCAGTTAGTCACATAAAAATCCAGCCAAGAGCAGAGAGAAATGAGTGCACCCGTATTACCCACTCCCTCTAATACTCAGCTCAGCTCTTTCTATGCTCATGAAACCCGTGCCTAAGAAATGGTGCCGCCCACAGTGGGCTGGGCTCAGGTGGTGTCCTGCTTGTCTGGTGTGCATGAAGCCCCGGATTCCAACCTATCCTGTAAATCTTTTCCCCTGTAGAAGTGTAAACGACATCTGCCTCCTTTTCCTAGGATTCCAACAACCAAACAAAATATGATTCCATCAAAGTTCACTCTGGGGAACCAGTGAGTTTAGTGGGATTTCTTATAGGAAGGTGAGGGGTTACTGGCAGAATGGTGTGGGTGAGCGCCTCAGCGTGGCTGCACCCGAAAGTCTTCACCCACTGTGAATGATGGCTTCCCCTATATCTGCACAGATGGAGCTCCTTGATTAGCCTCCTCCTGTCTAGTACTCCAGCACCTCAGTACTCCAGCACCTCAGTACTCCAGCACCTCAGTACTCCAGCACATCGGGAGACCCCAGGCCACCTGCAATAGGGGCAGAGTTTCCCGTGATGACCCTTGCCACTCTCTCCTTCTAAGAGGGGAATGTCAGCAGTCAACAGGCTCAGTTGGGATGGATTCTCGCAAGCATCCCATCTCACACAGCACCAAAGCCACAGTTCTTATAGAGTTTCCAAGAATCATTATTCCAGTGACCTGGTTTGTTTTATCTGCTTGGGTTTTTGTTTTTTTGTTTTTTTTTTTAATGCCTAATTCTCTTTTTTTTTTCCCATTTATTTAATTATTTAATCACTTTATAGCCTGATCTCAGCCCCTCTCTCTTCTCCTCCCAGTCCTACCCTCCTACCCCCTCCCCTCTCCCTGTTCCCCCTTTCCTTCTTTTCTGAGAAGGGGAACCCCCCCACCAGGGGTACAAACCCACCCTGGTACCTCAAGTCGCAGCAGAACTAAGCTCATCCCCTCCCACTGAGGCCAAACAAGGCAGTCTTATCTGGTTTTTGTTTGTTGGTTTGTTTTGGTTTTGTTTTGTTTTTTGTTGTTTTTTTTTTTTTAAAGACAAGATCTACTACATGTAGCCTCAGTTATCCTCAGACTGACTATATAGTCAAGGGTGACTTTGAACTTCTGATCCTCCTGCCTCTACCTCCCAAGGACTGGGAGGTATACCCAGTTTAAGAAGTGTTGAGGATGGACCACAGAGCTTTCCACTTGCTAAGCAAGAACTCTGCCAGCAGAGTTACAATCCCAGCCAATGCTGAAACGTCTACAGACAGACAGACAGACAGACAGACAGACAGACAGAGACACAGAGACAGCAAGACACAGGGGAAGGGGGACATTAGTTGTCTCCCTGAGAATAAAATCCTTCCTGTTACAGAATCCAGGACCCTTTGTAACTAGCCACATCCCCAGCCTTTGCTCTCACCACATGGCTATGGATAGCATAGCCAACAGGAATTTCTACCTCCCCCCTAAAGTGGCTCATTAACTTCTGATGTGTGCATGAGCTACTTATAGGTCTAGAACGCTCTCTCAGTGCCACTCCCTTGTGGAATCAATTCTGGGGTCACTTACTTGAAGGAAGATATCCCTGATCCTAGCTTAGGTAGATTCCATAAAGGTTCACTGGACTTGGGCAAGGTATAATATCAATTGTTGACTCTCCTCACCTTCTAAAACTGTGTAACTTCAGGTATTTTCTTACAGTAACGGAAAACTGAGTAACACAAACATCCAGAATGCAATATTTAAACCGGGCGTGGTGGCGCAAGCCTGTAATCCCAGCGCTCTGGGAGGCAGAGGCAGGAGGATCTCTGTGGGTTCAAGGCCAGCCTGGTCTACAAAGCCAGTCCGGGACAGCCAAGGCTACAGAGAAACCCTGCCTTGTGAAAATAGAAAAGGAGAAGGAGGAGGAGGAAGAGGAGGAAGAAGAGGAAGAAGAAGAGGAGGAAGAGGAGGAGGAGGAAAGCAATATTTATTGGAACAGAAGGTGCTGACTGTCATCCACAGATCAACTTATTGCTTCATTGATTGATAAACTGGTTGACTTTTTCTACACAGGAGAGCGACCACTTAAGCAGCTCTTACTATCCAAAGCTGTTTCTCCTCCTTAGAGCCTTTCTTCAAAGCATAAAAAGGAGGAAGTAGCTCATGTGACTGCCCTGACTGATCAGAATGGCATCTGGGACGCTTAGAGCCCACAGGCACCTGGTACAGGTCCCAGAACAGAAAACACTTTTTTTTTTTCACTGCATTTCAAATGTGGCCACCAACGGATATGCTTTAGTTCACACATAGTACCACTGTGGGACTCTTCTGTCCTCTGGCTCAGCTCTATTCCTTCAGTAAACTGAGTGAGACGTGGTGGCGCTCAGTCATTAAAAATCACCTACATTGATGCTTAAATGTTCACAGAACATCGTGTATTGGTTCAATTAACTTTTATGGCGAGGAAATGCCTGGCTAGGCCTTGCTCTGGCCTTTGGGAGAAAGGCAATGACAGGATAGCATAGAAGAGACCATCTCTGCCTTCAGGAAAGGCACTCAGGGGAGGAGCCGTTGTAGTTATCTAAGTGGCTGGATCTTCACGCTAATGTGTGTTTAATTGGTGGCAGCTGAGACAGGAGCCAGCCTTTCTGTGTACCTATGACATACAGACTTCAGCTGCGTCATCTCCTTCATTCCTGACAGCTTGGATGTATTACAGAGAGAGCACACAGTGACAACAGACCACTGGCCAGGCCACACACTGTCCTAACAGAGCTGAGACTCCATCCAAGGCCTGTCTGTCCGTCATCAAAGGTCAGACCCTTGCCGTTGCACCAGCCCCAATAATTCTGAGCACCCATTCAGGTCCTGTCATGAATCCTAATGCTTAGGTATAGGAGGCTGAGGCAGGGGGGCTGAGCTACATAGTAATGCTCTGTCTCAAAGCAAACAAACAAGACAGGTGTGGGGATGTGGCTCGGTTGGTGAAGTTCGTTTCTAGCAAGCACTGAGCCTGAGCTCTATTCCCAACGCTACAGGAGCCAGGTGTGGTCGTACACGGCTATAACCCTAACCCTGAGGAAACGAAGGCAGGAAGATCAGAACTTCAAGGTCATTCTTAACTATCTAGAGGGTGCATGTGCCTGAGTTGTATCCCCAGAACCCACATAAAAATGCCAGGCATGGTGGTGTATGCTAGGAATCCCATTACTGGGGATACAGAGACAGAAAGATCCTGGAGACTCACTAGCCAGCTAGTCTAATGAGAGACCTTATCTCAAAGGAGGTGAGAGCATTTCAGAGGTTGACCTCTGACCTTCATGCACATGCTCATACACACACACACACACACACACACACACACACACACACACACACACATGCCAACTAAAACAGGGGTTCTCAACCTTCCTAACTGCTGAAATCCTTTAATACAGTTCCTCACGTTGTGATGACCCTCAGCCATAGAATTTTCGTTGCTGATTCATAACTCTAATTTTGCTACTGTTATGAATCTCAATGTGAATATTTTTGTTTTCTGATGGTCTTAGGTGATCCCTGTGGAAGAGTCTTTCAACACCCCCTCCAAAGGGGCTGCGACCCACAGGCTGAGTACCGCTACACTAAAAGAAGATTAAAAAAAAAAAAAAAAGAATATTAAAGGACCATACTCCATATTGCTGGATCTGAGCAAACCCCACTGGAAAGCTTTATGCGAAGCGAAGGCCAGCAGACCATCAGTAAATTGAAAACAAAGGCACACACACCATTAACTTGCACAGAACAATTGACGGTAAACAACAGTCCTCAGATTTACTTATTGTTCACCGGGTTCCCCGCCAGGACAAGGATTACCATTTGTGACATCCATTCCAGGCCTCTTTTGTCAAACCTCTGAAAGCTGGGGGGGGTGGGGGGGTGGGGGGTGGGGTGGGGGGGCTAGGGGGGCTGTTAAGGCTTGAACTACAACACACTGAGTGGCTGGAAGGACTGAAGAAAGAGGTACCTGTGGAGCGAGCCCCTTATGGACCTTCACCTCTGAACCCTCCAGCTGTGCATGCTGATGCACACCGCCAAGGTCCCATTTGCAGGCCCCAGGGGAGCTGTGTGCAGCCTTTACTGACCTCCATTTTACATAATGAAGCCCTCCGCTATTGGCTCTTGGGGTTTTTGGTTGGATTTTTTTTTTTATTTGGTTTTTTGTTTTTTGGGTTTTTGGGTTTTTTTTTTTTTTTTTGGTTTTTTGTTGTTGTTGTTTTGTTTTTTGTTTTGGTTTTTGGAGGCTTTTAGTTTTGTTTAGTTTTGGGTTGGGTTGGGGTTTTTTGTTTGTTTGTTTGTTTTTGTTTTTGTTTTTGTTTTTGTTTTTCAGGAACAGCCCTTCCTGGGTTTTCTTTTAGGGGAATCTTCCCATTGCCACACAAATCCATCAGTCGTCAGAGAGATGGGCAAGCCCATCCCTTCTAGGGCTACATTCTAAAGCTTTGAGCACTCTCCCCTAACCAGAGAGTTTCAGCGCTGTACAGAAGTTTAATACTCCACTAACAGGGATTGCAGCGGGCCTACAGTGCGTGGGAGGCAGAGAGGTACCGTCGTCCACCCTCACTTAGAGGAAATGTCCATCCTTCACAGGGGGACTGGGAAGGGTTCCACACCTACGAACTTCCCTACCGTTCAAACAAATACTTTGGGCTTCTGTTTGTGCCAACAATGGGCCTTGGGGGGGGGCATAGTCCCTCCTGGCATACCTGGGTGGCAGTTCAGCTCCCTCTCAACGCTGATGTGATGCTCCTCACCCGGCAGGTTAAAAAAAAAAAGACTTGGGGGGAAATCAGCGAAGGTGTTTTCCTTCCTAAATGAGTCTCCCTGCTGAGAAGTTGATGTCCACGGGACTCCCTGTCCCCAGGCCACGTGGACCCAGCGACCAGTACCCAGAATAAAAAAGCACCCATGTACCAGAAAATGGCCTTGGGGTGTGTATGGGAGAGTGGGGGGGGTCATCTATGGAGAGATGTGGAGCTGACTGAAGGAAAACCTTTTCCTTGGGTCTGAGCTGAAATGGGAGAGAGGTTCACCCCCCACCCCCAGAAGGAGGCTGTGGGGGTGGAAACAAATCAATGTAGAATTTGTAGATGGATGTGTGCTCTGGGCCCGGGTACAATTTACAAGATGCAGTGTGAAAAAGAAATAAATCTCCTTTCTCCCTCATTCTCTCCTCTCTCTCTCTCTCTCTCTCTCTCTCTCTCTCTCTCTCTCTCTCTCTCTGCCAGGTTCCAGCAGATTTCTAAATCAAAACAACTCTTGGGAAGAAGAGATTTCTTAGCTGGGGCTAGAAGTGAGTGAGTTTCCTCAAAAGGCAGGAGGGGAAGGGTGGAGGATCTTTACGAACAGACAGCATGCTTCCCCCCCCCCCCCAACCTAGCAGCAGCATTGAGAGTCTAGGGAGTGGGGACAGGTGTTGACACGGGGCACCTCCGGGACGGTTTCTGGAGAGAAAGTAGTATGGCTTGCAGGGCCATCTTCCATCTGAGTGGCAGGTCCTGGGTTTCTTTCAGAAAAGCAAACTGAGTCAGGGTGATGTCCTTTTTCATGATCACCAGGGGTCAAGAGACCCAGCCAGGAAAGAAAGAAAAAAAAAATTTTTTTTTTTTTTGGCACAAGCCAGAGCTGAACTAAACATGTTTCCCCCCACTTCTGCAGACCACCTGAGCAGCTAGGTGAAGCCGGGGGCCCAAACCATACAAACGAGGGCACTCTCCAAAGCGCCCCTTTGCCTTCCCTTCCCTTCCCTTCCCTTCCTTTCCCTTCCTTCCCTCCAAAGCACAGGGAATCAAGACTTGGACACCCTGAGCTGGGGGGGGGGGGGAGGGAGGGGGGAATCGAAGGGGAAAAAGAGGGGAAGGAGGAAGCCAGAGGGGCCAGGCAGCGTCCATGCAGTTAGTGTCTTACTGATTTAGAGCCACAGCGAGCTGGAGTGCCAGCGGTAAGGACCATACCTCCTGCTGATCTCGGGAGAAGTGCTCCAAGATCCATGGCTGTGGAGTTGGGGGAGAGAGTCGCTAAGCCATCGGAAGGAGCAGAGCACTGCAGCTCCTCAGCCTGATGGGCCAGGGCGAGCTTTAATTAACAGGGTCTGTTGCCTCTTCTTCTTCTTCTTCTTCTTCTTTTTTTTTTTTTTTTTTTTTTTTGGGTAACTGAGCGGATTTAAAGGGCTAGAGACCCAATTTGAAGGGTGCTGCTGCTGCTGCTGCTGCTGCTGCTGCTGCTGCTGCTGCTGCTGCTGCTGTGACTGCTCCTGGCTGCTGCTCTCCGCTGCTGGAAAAGCTTCCTGCAGATGGCTAGTTCCGATGAGGAGATGGAGCCAGGAGGACAGGAAATGGGACTGCTCTTGCAGGGGTCTCTTGGGATATGAGGTTGGGAAAGTGGACCACGGCACCAGGAGCAGCCCACACCAGTGAGTTACCAACGTCCTGCCTGCTGTCCTCTTTGGTCTTTGGCCAGGGGAGGGGAACAGCTGTACTGGGTGGGGGGTGGGGTGGGGCGGGGGAGCAGGCAGGTAGCATCAAGGGCACCCTGTCCCCACATGAGCCCGGTGGTTTCTGTTCGCAGAGGATTGCTTGAGGACAGCGACTATAGAATGTGTGCATTCATGCACAAGCCTGCCCTTGAACACACGTGCCTGCTCGTGGATACACAAACACACACCTGTGTACAGACACCAATACGGGGCTGAAGCAGTGGCTCATGTGTCAAACGCTAGACTCATAACCAAAAGAAAGATATCTATGTGCACACATACTAGTCCGGGTAGATGTGCCTATGTTCACACATGTAGGTCTAATCACACAGACACACAGACACACAGACACACACTATACACACACACACACACACACACACACACACACACACACACATGCCTACTTGAGTATACACACACATCCACTCACATCCACAGCACGCCTCCCCATCACCTTTCCAGTGCCAGGTACATGGCCCGTACACCTATAGCAGCTGTAGCTTACAGGAATGTGACCAAGAAAACCACTGGCAACAAGCATGGCCAGGAGAGGATGCCTGGAGTTAAATGGCCACAGATACGAGAAAAGGACCACACTGTGTGAAATCTCTGCCCCGAGCTCCCGCCACTTCTGGTAGAGCACAGACCTCATGAAAGACCATGTTAATTTCTTAAAGATTTGTTTTGTTTTTATTTTATGTGAATGTGTGTGTGTGTCACACACACACACACACACACACACACACACACACACACATGAGTGCAGTGCCTGCAGAGGCCAGAAGAGGGTACTGGATCCTCTAGAGCTGGAGTTATGGGAGGCTATGAGGCCTTTGCAAGGCAGGAACTGAACTCGGGACCTCTAGAAGAGCAAGAAGCAAGAGCCACCTTTCAGGCTCCAGGAACTATGCTAATTTTTTATACCATCCCAGCAGAGACCCTTTGTCCTCTGCTCCTGCTAAGGCAGCCGCTGGCCTCTCTGTGGTCCTCTCCACGGCCACTTCATGCCTCAGTCTCAAGTCTCTAGTCGGGACATTTAGTAGCACCTCACCAGGCCTTTTGTCTGTGAGTATGTTTAAGGAGGGGGCTGATGCCCATTGAGGGGTAACGGCATGCAGAGGGTAAGGGCTCAAGGTCCAGTGTCTTCCTGTATTGCTCTCTGCCTTGTTTTTTTTAAGACAGGGTCTCTCAGTGGCCTGGTGTTCAACTATTTGGCTAGTCGGCTTGGCCCATGAGCCCCATGGCTCCTCCTGGCTCTATACCAAATAAGTCACTTTCCCAGCCCTTCCTGGGATTTTTAATCCACTCCCTACCCCTGGTAAGAACACAAAGTAAATTCAGCAGTCTCTGGTGTACACATCTGAGTGAGTGCTAAGGATGTAGGTATGAAGGGGTGGGGGGTGGGGCGCCTCAGATCCCTTTCTAGGATGCAAGAGCCAAGTGTGAGGCCCTCTTCTCCTAAACCTGCCTTTATGACAGGCCTAACATGACAAGGTTAAACTAATCCAGTGATGCTCTTGGTGAAAAGAGGAAGCAAAGAAAAGGGATTTTTACAGCAGCTCGTCCAATTATAGCAGCCCTGCGCCTAACCAAACCCTACATGATTGGACCGGCCCAGTGAAGAGAGTATGCACCTCTTAAAAAGGATTCGTGAAACACCATGCAAGGCCTTTGAGTCAATGAGGACAGTGGAAATGGACAGTGTCTCTCCTGTTCCTACCTCTCCCCTGAGAAATGGTCCCGGCATCTGGCCCAGGTGGCCAAAGAGAAAGTCACATTTTAGACTTCACCTGGGACTTATGCAAAAGCCCTGTAGCTCCCCAGCTGCCATCGGCTTGGTACCCACTGCTGGATACCCACCGCCCTCCTACGCACGCATGCACGAATGCACGCACGCACGGCCGCAGCACCCCTCCACACAGTTAGAGCTTGTTCCGAGAAGAGTCTGATGTCCGCCTTTTGGACACACGTTCCATGCTTTTCCTTGCCCTGTGTCTCTCAAGGAGGTTTCTGTGATGTCTCTTCCCTCGTGTCTCCAGAAAGCAAGCCTGCCGGGCGGCGCGGACCTACAATTACAGCACTTAGAAAACGAAGGCAAGCGAGTCAAGAGTTCCCGGGCCAGCCTGGGCTATATAGTGAGGCAAAGAAGGAAAGAAAGAAAGAGGAGGAAGAGGGGGGGAAGAAGGAGGGAGGAAAAGAGAGGGGGGAGGGAGAGAGAAAGAGGAAGATGTGAAAGAAGGGAGGAAGGGTAGGAGGAAAAAAGGAGAGGGAGGGAGGGGAGAGGAAAAATGAAAAAAGAAAGGGAGAAAGGGAAGGGGAGAGGGAAGGAAGGTAGGAAGGAAGGAAGGGAGAGAAAGAAGAAAAGGAAGGAGGGGAAGTGAAAAGGAGGGAGAGAGAGGGGAGGAGGGAGGAAGGACTAAAGAAGGAGAGAGTAATGATGTGTCCTTTCCCTGGTGATTGACAGGTTGCCTACATCGAAATGCAACCGCCCGTGCAGCATGAGTTGTTTTCTGCAAGCCTGACAGGACCATCTCTATCACGTTACAAAGGGGCAGTGGGAACCTCCCAGGACCATTGGCCTGTGGTCAAGGCAGTGAAATTAACAGAACTCTACAGCAAACTCCAAGCTCTATTGAACGGCTGCTAACACTCCCTTGCCAGGGCTGGAGTAAAGGGTCCTCAACCATCACAGGACCCTTCCTCTGACAATCCCAGGATTCCAAGAGCCATTCCCTCCTGCCCCAGCTACATGGGAGAGAACGTTGACCCCTGACTTGCCCATGCTCCTGTAAGTAGCCCCCTCCCCTGAAACGCGTCAAGCTGACTTCCTTTGCTCGGCTGGCACCCTCTCTATTTAGGATGAATAGACATTTACTTTACCCAGGAAGGTTATGAAACACCAGGAGGCTCTAGTCTTTATCGAAGTGGGAATCATTTTGTGGACTGTCCATAAATCTGCTTTTTTTATTAACTGCCATCCCCGAGCTCCACGCTATCCTGGGAGCCTGGGGTCTCTAGAGCACATGTTCCACCATATCCTGTCTGCTTGCTGGCTTCCTGACAGAAGTTTCAGGAGGGTGGGGGTGGGGTGAAAGGTTGGCCCAGGACCTCAGTGTCTCCTCTCTTTCTCTCTTCTCTTTTCCTTTCTTTTCCTCTCTCTCTTTCCCTCCCCCTTCCTCCCCTTGGCCTTCCTCTTCTCCTCACCCCCCATGTGATATGTTTGCATGAGGATGCATGTGGTAATCAGAAGCCAATGTTGCATTCTTCCTTAATTATTTCTCCGCCTTTTAAGGTTTATTTTCTTTTTTGTTTTGTGTTGTTGTTTTGTCTTCCTTTTTGGGTTTTTGTTTTATTTTGTTTTGTTTTTCAAAACAGGGTTTCTCTGTGTAGCCTTGGCTGTCCTAGACTCACTCTGTAGACCAGGCTGGCCTTGAATTCACAGCAATCCGCCTGCCTCTGCCTCCCAAGTGCTGGGACTAAAGGCATGCCCGGCCTTTATTTTCTATTTTAAATTACGGGTCCTTGTATGTGTCTCTATGTTGGTTTACGCACATGTGAGCACAAATGCCTGGGGCGTCCAGAAGAGGGTATTAGATTCCTTGGAGCTGGAGTTGCAGGTGTTGTGAGTGCTTACGTGGCTGTTGGGAAGAGAATCCAGATCTTCTGTAAGAGCCGTATATACTCTTTAACTCCTGCACTGTCTCCCCAGCTCAACCCACCTTACCTTTGAGACAGGGTCCCTCACTGAACCTGCAACTACTCATTTGTTGGCTTGGATCCAGCGAGCACCCAGGATCCACCATTTTCTGCCTCCCAGCGTTGGGAGTTAAAGAGCCATGTGCCACTAGACTAGACTTGTTTTTACATAGCTGCTGGGGATTCAACCTCAGGTCTTTGTGCTTGAGCAGCAAGCCCATTAGCCATATCCTCATCCCCCTTAGAACCCTTTGATAACGGCTAATGCCAACCTTGATGTATCCTTTAGAGAAAAAAAGGCTGGTCTGCTCCAAGTTAGAGAAAACAGCAACATCAGAGACATGACCCTCAGAGGGTGGAAGGCCAGCCACTCAAGGACCCTTGGGCTGGTACCTTCTTTAAAAGTCTGACTAAAAACTCCATCAAGCCCTTCTCAGATCAGGCCAGGTAAGATCACCTTTTTCATTTGTACCTCTTCTTGCAGTTACTAATTTCTGGGCAGGTTCAACTTTCCAATATCTGTGCAACTGATCCCATGTGCTAAGTGCCATCTGTTGGAACATCTAGTGTGGTTTTTGTTTTCCTGACTGGACAAGAATTTTTTTCCCCCTTGGAAATCCCAAATTGGAATGTTCTAATAGTCACGATTAAGGCTCAGTCAGAACGTTCTGGCACCAAGTACATATTTTGGAGTATGTTAACATTTACCAATTACATGAAATTATAAGAGAGTGAAAAGAGAAAGAAATCTGAGCTCACTCTTCACATTGGAGGCTGCTGGCACAACCCTAAATTATCCATTTATCATTTATGATACCAAATTTATAGGCATCAAGAAAAGAAAACCACTCCCAGCCTAATTTTAAATCTGATGCATCCAAGGCGAGAAATAAATAAATAAATAAATAAATAAATAAATGCAACAGAGAAACTTGAGAAGAATCGGTCTAAATGCCACCCCAGCAGAGAAAGGAGATCGATGGGACGTGATCACAACTGGTGTGCTTTCTTACCGAGCTTTGTTCAGTGTGTCAGGTGAATGTTGGCATGGTGCATTGATGTTCTGAAAGTTGGAGCATGTAGTTGTGATGGAGTTTGAGGGACTGAACTCATCTCTTAGTACATTCCACATGGGGTCTGTACAGTTGGACACACACACACACACACACACACACACCACACACACACACACACACACACACACACACACACACACACACTGGTCACTCTGGAAACAGAAAAGCGTGGGGCCCACCCTGAAGAAACTTCCCTAAGGCAAGATCAGATAGAGGCCTCCGTCCTCTTTTTTACACGCTGAGGAGAATGAACGAGCCTATTTGTCACTATTGTAACAAAGTACTTAAAGTTGGGAGCTTTAGAAAGAAAAATTCAGCCAGGCGGTGGTGGCCCACACCTTTTAATCCTAGCACTCGGGGAGGAAGAGGCAGGTGGATCGCTGTGAGTTCGAGGCCAGCCTGGTCTACAAAGGGAGTCCAGGACAGCCAAGGCTACACAGAGAAACTCTGTCTTAGAAAAGAGAGAGAAAGGGAAAGACCAAGGAAGGAAAAAAGGAAATTAAACTCAACTCATGGTTTTAGAATCTAAAAGTCCAAGTTGGGACAACCTCAGTAATAGCCCAGCCTGACGACCAGTGGGAAGGGTGGTTGGACATATGATGGGGCTGATGAGGAACAAGAGCTCACGGTGGTGGCTAGGATGTCAGAGTTGAGGGGTGGGGCCAAATTCCTTCTGTACCTGTCCCCTCATGAGAACTATTCTGGGTCTGACCAGGCTGAAGGACGCTTGGGAAATTAGTAAGGCATGCTTCTAGGAGAGTCCAAGAGGGCATTTCCAGAGATGATTGGCATGTGGGAGAGCACAGGAAAGACCAGACCTGATAGTGTGTTGGACGCGTTATCTGACGGGCTGTGAATAAGGATGAACAAATAATAATAATATTAAATAAGTAAAGAAAAAAATTAAAAACAGGGTAAAGAGGAAGCTAGCCAGGCACGCAAGCTCTGTTCTTCCTGTCACCTGTGTCTACTGCAGCTGTTATCACCCGTGAACAGACTCCAGCGACTTCAGTCTCTGATGGCACACCAGACATTCTCCAGGAAGCCTCCAGGCCTTTAGCCTCGGGCCAGGGCTGCATCACTGGTCCACCCTACGGGAAGATGGGGATGCTGGCATGAGATGACGACAGTGGGTGGTAGTGAGGCTTCCAGCTAGTGGGTTCCCTGATGGTCCAGCATGCAGACGGTCACTGTGGGGCTCTATGGTCTGCAGTCATGTAAGCCAATCCGATAGGTGTTCCTGTAATCATCTTCTATCCTTGTTTGTTTGTTTGTTTGTTTGTTTGTTTGTTTGTTTTTCAAGACAGGGTTTCTCTGTGTAGCCCTGGCTGTCCTGGACTCGATTTGTAGACCAGGCTGGCCTCGAACTCACAGCGATCCACCTGCCTCTTCCTCCCCGAGTGCTAGGATTAAAAGGTGTGGGCCACCACCGCCTGGCTGAATTTTTCTTTCTAAAGCTCCCAACTTTAAGTACTTTGTTACAATAGTGACAAATAGGCTCGTTCATTCTCCTCAGCGTGTAAAAAAGAGGACGGAGGCCTCTATCTGATCTTGCCTTAGGGAAGTTTCTTCCCACTCACTCAACACTAGGATTACAGGTGTGCACCACATTGGTTTTTACATGGGTTTTACATGGACTGAGCTATTGCTTCAGCCCCTATGATATTGCTTTGAAAGCTGTAGAGCCTATAAGAGGTGGGACTTCATTGGCAGAAGTGGGTCACTGAGGGTGGGTCTTTGAAAGTTTTACCAATCCCTGCTTCTGGCTCCTCTCCTCTGCTTCTTGGTCAGCAGTGGTGTGAGTACCTTTTGCCTCCTGCTGTCCCCACGAGCAATGGAGACACTTCCACCGCTGTGCCTTCTATAATGCACATATATTGGCAAACTGTCACGTGCTGTTTGAACTCACTGAACTCTGGAAGTGGGACTGAACGCACATGCCCTGCCATTTCTAGACCCAAGCACGTTTGTCTCCAAGTATCCTCCAAGGTCTGAGAGCGGGCTGGTCTCCCAAACTCTGTGACAGGGGGAGAAGGGAAAGGCAAAACAGGCCAAGGGTGAAACACTGCATCCCTGAGGATAGCTGGGAGGTGACCCATTCCCAACAGAGGTCACCAGTGTTTATCCCACGACTTAAAAGTACCTGCAGTGGAAGAAAGGACCTGAAATATAACCCGTGGGAAGCTCAGCCATGGGAAACTCCTCAGTCATGGAGGGAAAGCCCAACCTGGAATCCGGCTGACTGCCTCAGCTTCCCCAATCCGTTTCTGCTGAATGTTGTGAGCACACAATTTGATGATGTCATCTCTGTCTGCTGCGATTTGGTTGTCTGCATGTTTTAACTTGGAATCCTCTCCTGAGGGGATGCCCTACTATCCAGGACTCTCTCCTGACCGAGAACCCCACCTGAAGGCCTTAATGGGGGTTCCCCATTGGTCTCTTCTAAAATGTCTTAAGCATTCAATTTGAAGGTATTTCGCTATCAGCCCATCTATCCATTGCTATTTATCCTTTTACTTTGCCTTGCTATGTATTTTGTAAGCTCACTCAAAATTGAAAGAACGGCTATCACGCATCATTCTCTGGGCCACACAGAACACTCTCCCTGCCATGATGGTGTGAAACCCTGTGCAGAGGTAAATCCTTCCTCCCTTAAGTGAGTCTGTCAGGTATTTCATTTCCTAGACACAAAAATAGTTAACATACATGTGGACTGTTCTTAACTTCCCAGCCCCACATAATGCCTGATGTCTCTAAATAGTGGAGAGGTCAGGGGTGAGAGAGTGGAACAGTCAGTAAGGTGCTTGCCTTGCAAGTGTGAGGACCTGAGTTTGATCCCAAGAACCCATGTGGAAATACAGAGCATGAGCTGGCAAGGTAGCTCAGCAAGTCTGATGACTTGACTTCATGGAAGGAGAAAATGGGACTCCAGAAAGTCATCCTCTGACCTCTACAAGCATGTGGTGGCATGCAGACATATGGGAATGCACACACATGTACACACACACAGACACACAGACACACTCGATGAATAAATGTGACTTTTAAAAAGCAGAGTGTAGTGACACATTATGATTCCAGTGCTAATCAGACAGAAACAGGCAGATCCGTGGAGCTCATGGACAGCCAACCCAGCCTATCTAGTGAGTTCCAGATCCCAGTGAGAGGAACTCTAAAAAGTAACGAACAACACCTGAGCTGATCTCTGGCCTCTCTGTACACACACACACACACACACACACACACACACACACACCACACAACACACACACACACACAACTGCATGCACACACACAGGTCTCTTGTAGGTTCACTCGCAGAAAGGCAAAAAGAACGGACTGAAGAGATAGCTCAGAGGTTAAGAGCACTGTCTGTTCTTCCAAAGGTCCTGAGTTCAATTCCCAGCAACCACATGGTGATCCACAATCATCTATAATGAGATCTGGTGCCCTCTTCTGGCCTGCAGATGTATGTGCCAGCAGAATACTGTATAAATAACAAATAAATAAATCTTTAGAGAGAGAGGGAGAGAGAGAGGCAAAAGGGAGGGCTTTGAAGGGAGGAAGTGTGCGTTCAATACGTGCTCCAGAGCCAGCCTTCATGTGCCTTTGTAAGAACACAAAAGAAGGCACTGTCTTGTCTAGGGGGAGCTGGATCCTACCGTTGCCCCACCCCACCGCCCTGGATCTCGGCAGGAGCTGGTGGCATACAGATTCCTTCGTGGTCGGATCTGAACCCAGAGCCTCGTTCAGTGTTCCCCCATTCAAGGACTACCAGATGTATATAGAGACCCTAACAGCCTGGAAGACCCTCAAGTCCACACACGAGACAATCTAGCTCCCTGGATGCCAATGAACACCACCCCAGTAAAGTTTGCTCTCTTTAGGGAGGACAGAAAAGGGCAGCAGATCTCCTGGAGCCTGAGGTATGGGCAGTCGTGACAAAAAGTAATTTGAGAGAGGACGGGGTTACTTTGGTTCCCAGTCTGAGGACATGGCACATCACGGCGGCAGAAGCACCTGGTCACACGTGTACAGTCGAGAATAAGAGGTGAAGGCTGGGCACCAGCACACTCAGCCCGGGACTCCAGCCTATGGGATGGTGCCACCCATGTGGGTCTTCCTACCTCAATAAAGCCAGGCCAGAAACCGCCCCCCAGATACGCCACAGTGACTCTCAATGCAAGCAAGTTGACAGCGGAGGCAGATCATCATATTCAGTCTTTCGGGGTTTATTTGTTTGTTTGTTTGTTTTTTAGGCAAAGACGTCACATGTAGAGCTGTAAGGAGGTAGGACTTGTGGGGTATCATCCTGGGTTCTTGTTTTCCCAGCATTCTGAAGGCTGAGGCAGGAGGATCATGAGTCTCAGGCCAGCCCAAGTGACATAGCAAAACCCCATGTCAAACAGCTGGATTAATAACAAATAATAATAATAATAATAATAATAATAATAATAATAATAATAATAATAATAATAATAGAAAGAGAGACAAAGGCTGAAGACTGAAACAGGGGTCATGCCTTCTCTTGGCTAAAGAAAGACCTCATGTGTTGATGGAGTAAAATGGAATCTTCCAGAAATGTTTTCGTCTACGGTGCGAATCCTGTACGGACCACAGCAAGAACCCCTGAGGATCTGGGATCCCGGCAAGTGGGAGACCTCCAGGAAGCACAGACGTTTGTGGTCTCTATTAGGAAGGATGAAACAAGGAGCTCGGGAGATGGCTCCGCTGGCGAGAGCACTTCCTGGTCTTCTAGAAGACCTGAGTTCATTCCCGGCATCCACAGCGAGTGACCGACAACCACCTGTCGCTTTAGCCTCAGCTACTTGATTTTATCTCTTCTCTCTTGTGTTCCTCTGAGCACATCCTCCAACTCCTCTGAACCTTGAATCCTCTCTCTGCAGGAAGAAATGATGATAGCTAGCTCGTAAAATTGCTCCAGAGATGATGTCACAGCACGCACGCGCGCGTGCGCGCGCGCGCGCGCACACACACACACACACACACACACAAGAGCTTCAGTAAGATGGCTCAATCAGCAAACCGCTTGCTACATAAACGTGAGATGTTGAGTTCGATACCAGCACCCGTGTACATGGTCTCCCACATTTGTAAGCCCAGTGCTGGGGAGGCAGAGTCTTTGTGAAGCCCTGGGGCTTAAAACAAAAGAAAAAAGCGAAGGCAGACATCCGGTGAGGAACAGCATTAGGAGTTGACCTCTGCCCTCTAAATGTACAGCACACACAGGAACAGGCCCACCCACCACACACCCATCCTCACGCACACACACAAAATGAGTGCTTCAGAGCACCCAAGGATACTGTAAGCTGTTCAGTAACCAAACTACGGAAGACGGGAGTGAACATTCTAAGATTACACCCGTGAGTCCTGAACGGGATCCATTATATTTTCCAATTATTTTTCCTAGACATTAGAATTACTTTTTAATCACTAACAACCAAGTACTTAAGACCTCAGGATTTATTGGAGTTCCATGCTCATAAATAATTGAAATTTATTTTTCTCCTGTGCAATTAGAAGAAATCATATAACCTTAGAGTAGGAAGGTCAGGATATTATATCCTCTGGGGGCCGATGCGATGGCTCAGGCGCTAAGAGTGGCCGCTGCTGCACTCCACGGAGTTCCATTCCCAGCACCCACATCGGGCGGCTCCAGTGCCAGGGCATCTGATGCTCGCTTCCAG
Organism: Acomys minous; assembly: GCF_964271855.1. Taxonomy (NCBI): domain Eukaryota; kingdom Metazoa; phylum Chordata; class Mammalia; order Rodentia; family Muridae; genus Acomys; species Acomys minous. Next base: position 78,980,215 of record NC_140498.1, read on the forward strand.
CCTCATTAATACTCAATGTCCACAAACCCACACATGTATTTAAAAGGAAATAAAAATCTTTTAAAAAAAATAACATGTTATCCATAGACTTATGCAGTTACTATGGAAATCAATATGGAGGTTTCTCAAAAGAAAAATAATAAAACCACTAAAGTTAGAACTGCATACGACCCAGCTACACCATTGCTAGGAATATACTAGAAGAACCTTAAGTCAGCAGACCATGGAGACACCTGCACATCCGTGTCCACTGCTGCCCTACACACGAAAGCCAAGAGTCAGTACTGGTCTAGATGCCATCAGTTGACAGAGAGGGCACTGTGGTAGATGTACAGACACAGGGGAGTTTTATTCAGCCACAGGGAGAAATGGAATCACATTTGCAGGGAAGTGGGTGGGACTGGAAATGACAGTGTCAAGCGAAGTAAGCCAGAGTCCAGAGGGATGGAGACAAGATGAGTTCTCTTAGCTGTAGAGCCCAGATTTTAAAATGCGTGTGCTTTACTCCCAGCACTCGGGAGGCAGAGGCAGGTGAATCTCTGAGTTCGAGGCCAGCCTGGTCTACAGAGTTAGTTCCAGGACAGCCAGGGCTACACAGAGAAACTCTGTCTCAAAAATAAATAAATAAATAAATAAATAAATAAATAAATAAATAAAATGTATGTGCATGTGTTTTTAAGTGAATATTACCTTTTCTTTGATGTTCTGTTTCTGAGGGTGGCTTGTTGTTTTTTTCCTCACTCACATGCAATGTGATAGAAGTGGTGGGTTTTAGAGCCTCATTCAGAAAATTTTAGGGCTGAGATGTGGAATGAGTGTCAGGAAGATGGCTCGGTGGGTGACGCCCCTTGGCAACCTGAACTTGGTCCCCGAGACCCACACGGTGGAAGGAGGGAACCGGTTGACTTCCACATGCACATCATGGCAGGCTCACGCACAGACAAACATCCTACATAACTAAACAGTTTTAACTAACACAATACAGGGAGTATAGCTTGTTTTTTTTTTTTAAATAACTAAACACCAATCAGTTTATTTATTTCTTAGTTTTGCAGTGTTGGGGGTGGAACCCAGGACCGTGTATACATTAGGCAAGCACTCTCCCAATAAGCCACGCCTCCAGACACTGTTAGACAGTCACATGCTTTCTACTTCTACAATCAAATACATATAAATGAATACTAAGTACATATATGTACATAAATCAAATTACCAGGTCTCTACTGACAATTATACATACATGTATTTTTTTTCCAAGACAGGGTTTCTCTGTGTCACCTTGGCTGTCCTAGACTCACTCTGTAGACCAGGCTGGCCTCAAACTTGTAGCAATCCACCTGCCTCTGCCTCTCAGGTGCTGGGATTAAAGGCGTGTGCCACCATGCCCGGTCTATATATTTTTAATTAATTTTATGTGTATGAATGTTCTGTCTGCATGTACACCTGAACACAAGAAGAGGGCACCAGATCTCATTAGAGATGGTTGTGAGCCACCATGTGGTTACTGGGAATTGAACTCAGGACCTCCTGGACTCGCTATGTAGACCAGGCCGGCCTCAAACTCACAGCAATCCGCTTGCCTCTACCTCCCAGAATGTTGGGATTAAAGATGTGCGCCACCACGTCCGGCTTACTTTTTTTTTTTTTTTTTTAAATTAAGGTATGGTGACAGTCCAAATTCCTTCCCTAAGGGTTCAGGAAACCCATGGAAGAGGAAGAGGAAAGACTGTAGGAGCCAGAGGGGGAGGAGGGCACCAAGGAAACAAGACCTTCTAAAAATAAGTGGACCAAGGCCTTCTAGACACAACAGAACCACGACACACAGGAACTCACAGAGGCCGTGACAGCACGCACAGGGCCCGCACAGGTCTGCTCCGGATGTGGCCCCAGTGCTGAGAGAGGAAGCGGACACAAGCCCCATCCCTAACCCAGGAGCTCCCTCCAAGTGATAACCACTCACAAAGGAAAAACAGCTTCTCCCCAACGGAGTCTCACTGAGGCTGCAGACCACTCCTGATGGCAGGCCCTAGGCCCAGCAGTCGACGGCCACCAGGAAACAGACTCAGTGACATCTTTGAAGGCTCTTTCTCAGGGCTTCCCCCCCCCCCCCGTATATATTATGTTTCGAGTTTTATAACTTTATGAGATTTCTGCGCATGTCAACATGGGTGTCTAGGCATCTGTGTGTGTTTCTTGTGCTCATTTTCTTCTGTTTGTTTGTTTGTTTTGTCCTATTCCAGTGTATCTGTTTTGTTTTCCCTCGTTTTTAACGTTTAATTTATTCTCCTATATATTACATCGTGACTGCAGTTTCCCCTCCCTCCTCTCCTCCCAGTCCCTCCCCATCCCACCTCTTCTCTCCCTAGCCACTCCTCTGTTTTCCCTTCAGGAAGGGGCAGGGCCTCCTAGGGATGGTGAAGCTCCCCAAGACCAGCTCCACAGCGGCACAGAGGAGAGGAGAGGGGAGGGGAGGGGAGGGGAGGGGAGGGGAAGGGAGGGGAGGGGAGGGGAAGGGAGGGGAGGGGAGGGGAGGGGAGGGGAGGGGAGGGGAGGGGAGGGGAGGGGAGGGGAGGGGAGGGGAGGGGAGGGGAAGGGAGGGGAGGGGAAGGGAGGGGAGGGGAGGGGAGAGAGGTGGGTCTGGGTAGGGAGAATTGAGCAGGCAGTGAGCGGCTGGTTAAGGGAAGCCAACCAAACATGGCATAGCAAGTTGCAATAGCATTAGGCATCTCCCCTCATAGGAAGGCTGGACGAGGCAACCCAGTAGGAGGACAAGGGTCCCACAGGCAGGCAAAAGCTCTTGTTAGGAGTCCCACAAAAACAGCCTGTTTGCTTTCTAACAAGAGAGTGAAAGAAAGAAAAGGTATGGATTTGGATGAAAGGGGAGGTGAGGAGAATCTGGGAGGAGTTAAGGGAGGGGAAACTTTAGTCAGAACATAGTGCATGGAAAAAGATCTAATTTAAGTAGGAGAAAAATAGAATAAAATAAAATAAAATAAAAAGGCAGGGCAGGGAGATGGCTCACCAGGCAAAGGTGCCTGTCCCGAGCTCCTGATGGCCTGAGTTCAGTCCCTGGAACCCACAGAAGAAGCTGTAAACATCCCGATACAGCGGTGGGCTTCTATAACCCCCCCAGCACTCCATGATGAATGGAAGGTGGAGATGGGAGAATCCCAGGGAAGCTCACGGGCCAATTAGCTTGGAGTTGCCACATGGCAGAAGCAAGCCAGACTCTTCTCATCACGGCAGAGGAGAACTAACTCCCGAGGGCTAACCTCTGACCTCCACACGTGCACCTGCACACAGGCAAGTGCTGTTCATACACACAAGCCCAGCAATAATTTATTTCAAAATAAAAATAATAGAAGCATTAAAATCAACACTCCCCCCCCCCGACTCCACTAGCTTCTTCTAGCTGTGAGAAAGGCTTTCATGAGGCTCAGGGTGGGCGCAGCTCAGCGTGCAGCTGAGGATAGCCTTGAATTCCCGATCCCCCTGTCTCTACCTCCCACATGCTGGGATTAAAGGCGTGCACCACCACCACCAGGCCACAGTCACCCTTGTTTCTTGCCGTCTCTGATACCAGCTATTGACCAATTAGTGAATCAAAGGACAATTTAGAGCTCACACTCTTTTCCCCTCATCCTCTTACATCATCGTTTTTGGCTGAAGCAATGTTTATCCAGTACCCATGTAAATAGTATCCGTGGATGATTGGTGGTATATGAATACCACTCACGTTCTTTACCTTGGGGTCTGTAATTGTCTCATTATCTCATTTGCTTGTTTCTTATACTTAGCCATAGCTGTATATATGTATATAACAGCTACATACGTGTATATATAGCTGTGAGCTATTGTAAATGTCACATAGAGGTCAGAGTCTGGGAAGCGGGCATCTTCCAATCTGTTCAATTTTATGTAAACGTCCTCTTCTCACTAGGGGACCCCTGGCCCCCAACTGCATGGTATGCCCCCAAGTTCTGATTCTACTTAGACCAAGCTTTCCAAAATGGATCCTGTCAGCACTCTGGCTCACGCGGCCACCCCCAGCTGGCAAAGGGACAGGGGAGGCATAAGTCAAAAGAGACTTTTCTTTCCTGAAGCAGCTTCCGCGTCAGGGTACCCATCCCAGCAACGGATAAGTAGCTGCGTGGTGGGACAGCATCACAGCTTTGAGGTCATGAAGACAATGAAGACATGGTGATGGTTACGACCAAAGGCAAACGTTCCCAAAAGACACCTGGTGAAGGACGGCACAGGAGATTCCGCAGATTAGAAGTCAGTGTGTCAACAACGCCTTAGGTCTTTGGTTTTCGGCGGGGGGGGGGGGGGGGGAGGCTCCGAAGTCAGTCTTTGGGGGCCTTGAGAGATGGCTCAGTGAACAGGGGTGCCTGCTGCATGGTCATGAGTGTTGGAGTTCGGCTCTCAGCATCCATATAGAGCTAGTGAGATGGCTCAGGGCGGGAAACACTAGCTGTGTAAACCGGACCTGAGTCCGGAACCCAGAAGGAGAAAACCGACTCTCCCAGAATCCACATGTACTCAAACACAATAATAAACCACATTAATAAACAAAACACTTCAAGTCTGTTTTTGTGCTAAAACGCTGCTCGCCAGCAGGCACGAGGCGCTGTGTTCCATCTTAGCACCACACCCAACTAGACTTAGGGATGCACATGTCTAGTCTTAGTGCTTGGAACATGAGGCAGGAGGATAGAGAGTTCAAGACCATCCTTACTCCAAAGGGAGTTCAAGGTTAATTGGGGTTTCATGAGACCCTATCAAAAGCCAAAGCCAGAGCTCGGAAGATGGCTCAGTGGGTCAAGCACCTGCTGTGCAGATCTGGTGACTTGAATTCTGACCCCAGAACCATGCACTAGTATTCACCTATAGGGGGCTGGAGAGATGGCTCAGAGGTTAAGAGCCCTGGCTGTTCTTCTAAATGGTCCTGAGTTCAATTCCCAGCAACCACATGGTGGCTCACAACCATCTACAATGAGATCTGGTGCCCTCTTCTGGCCTGCAGACACACTTGCGGGCAGAATACTATCTAAATAATAAAGAAATCTTATTAAAAATAGTATTCACCTATAATCCCACCCCCACCCCCACCCCCCGTGGAGATGTGGGAGGCAGAGACAGGAGATCTGTGCAAGCTCATGAGCCAGCTATCCTGGGGTACACGTGGTGAACAGTTAGAGAGGCTGCTTCAAGATGGAAGGCGAGGGTGAACACCTGAGGCTGTCCTCAGGCCTCCTCTCATACCACGGCACACAAACCTACACACACATAAATAAAAAAAGGTGTGTGTGTGTGTGTGTGTGTGTGTGTGTGTGTGTGTGTGTGTGTTTGAGACAGGGTTTCTCTGTGTAGCCTTAGCTGTCCTGGAATGCACTCTGTAGACCAGGCTGGCCTTGAACTCACAGAAATCCGTCTGCCTCTGCCTCCCGAGTGCTGGGATTAATGGCGTGTACCACCGCCACCTGACAAAATGTGTGTGCTGACAGTAGTGCACCTTGGAGAATTCTCTAGAATATTTATACAAGCTCACATACCATTGTCCATAATAAACTGAACAGCCAAGTTCACAAGAGAGGGCCAGGGAGAAAGCGTGTGGGTTCCCGGGGGGGCATCAAGGAGGATGTTATAGCAATTGGTCAAATTGTGGATATCGGGGGCCAAAAATAAAATATAAAGTATTGACATTATCACTCTAAATTGGTGCTGACCACTCTAAAGAGTGGCATGATCAGTCCAAGGTCAGCTGACCTCACATATCACGAGAGAAATATAAAAAGTACTATAAAGTAGGTTGGAAAATATGACTCAGTAAAGTGTGATTTTAATTCAGAACATGGCTGCTCTGGTAAGAGATCACATCCAAAAACTTCCTAGGTCTTTGTGATCTGGCTGGAATACAAACGCGCCTTTAATCCAGGAGACAGAGGCAAGCAGATCTGAGTTCAAGGCCAGCCTGATACAGAGCAAGTTTCAGGTAAAGAAAAACTCAGGTCGAGACATGGTGGTACATGCCTTTAATCCCAATCAATGAAGGTAAAGTTAGTCTGTAGAAGGAAGCACCCATGTTTAAAAGTGATGTCTAATTGAGTGGCAGAAAAAGTGACAAGTGAGAGAAATTTTTGATAGAATAGGATATACCCCACTCTCATGAAAAGAGAGAGGAAAGGGAAGCTACTTACGCGGCAATGCAGGGGGGGGAGGCAGTTTTTCACTGGGAGAGTTTTACAGAGAGAGAGAACTCAGGTGAAGACAGGAAAGCCAGAGAATGAGAATGAGGTAGGAGATTAGAACAGATCGCTGGAGTTAGTTTGAGGCCAAGCAGAGCAATTCAGAGGCCGAGAGAGAAGTCAAATTGAATAAGTCAGCTGGGAGAGGAGTTTGAGCCGGAACAGCTGAGTTGAGCCAGCCAGCCCAGAGCTCAGTAAGAACAAGTAAGGGTGAGCTCATTAAGCAGTGAGTCTCAGAGGCTGAAAACCTTCTAGGCCGAGGCTAGATTGTACGGAGGATAGAAGCTTCCAGGCTAGCAAAAGGAGGTGGTAATCCTCCCAGATAACGATGATACAGGTGAATAAAAGTTCCTTTTACAAAAGTGCTTACCTTGCAATCATGAGGACCTGAGTTCGATTCCCAGGACCACGTGAAGAGAAAAATAAAAGCCAGCCATCTTGGTGTGTGTTTATAACCCCAGTGCAGGGAGGCTGAGACAGGCATGGGGCTCACTGGCCTGTCAGCTTAGCCTTCTCAGTGAGTTCCAGACTTCTGTCTGGGAAAGGAAGAGAGGTGTTACAAATTAGATGGTCAATGTCCTCCATTATGGTTTGAAAATGAAATATCCCCCACAGGCTCGTAGTTTACTCACTTGTTCCTCACCAGGTGGCGCTGTTTCAGGAGGCTGCGAAGCCTTTAGGAAGTGGGTCCAACCGAGGCAGGCGGGGCAGGGGGGCGGGGTGGGGAGGGAGGTCAGTGGGCTGGGGTCACTGGAGAAGAGATCTCAGAAGGCTATATTAAGACCCTGGCTCCTGATTCTCTCTTCCTGGTCCATCATGGTGTGAACAGCTTCTACCTAATGTTCCTACCTCCATAAGCGGCACTGCTCTGCCATGCCTTCCCTGCCATTAATGGACTGATACCCTTGAAACCAGGAGCCTTCTTTGTTTCTGTTTCTGTTTCACCCACAACAATACAACAATACTAATATGTCCCCCAAGTCTTAATCCTTAACATGGCACTATTGGAAGTTGGTAGAAACTTAAAGAAGTGGGGCCTAGAGAAAAGCTTTTAGGTCTTTAGGGGATTGTATTCTTTACTGCCCCCCATCCCCCCCATTCTCTTTGCCCCCTGGTTCAACACCAGGCTCTAGTTTTGCTGCCTCCTGACCTTCTGCCATGATGTTCTCCTTCACCACAGGTCCCACACAATAGGGTTAACGCTAAATGATTGTGATCCGAGACCTCCACCACTGTGAGCCCAAATAAACCTTTCTTCTTTATAAGCTAATTGTACCAAGTACTTGTTATAGTAACAGAACACTGACTAATGCAGGAGGCAGCACCAACAAACTGCAACACCTCATTATGTCTCATGCACCAGGCTCTGGGTTCCAACTTCAGGATCCCATAAAACAAAGTAAACAATGAGTTTCCTTTAGTCAAGAGAGACCGTTCCAGGCTAGAGAGATGGCTCAGTGGTTAAGAGCACTCACTGCTCTTCCAAAGGTCCTGAGTTCAATTCCCAGTACCCACATGGCAGCTCTCAACTGTCTGATGCCCTCTTCTTGCATAAAAATGTAAATGCAGACCAAGTACCCATATACATAAACAAATACATCTTTAAGAGAGAGACAGAGACAGAGACAGAGACAGAGACAGAGACAGAGACAGAGACAGAGAGTTGTTATGAAAGCCACCTAAGCACATGAGACACATGTCAGGGCTCATGAAGAACCTGGAAGAGTTTCCCCTGTACAAGGAGGGTGATGGAAGAATTGGTGACCCTGGGAAGGCAGACATTTGTCTTTGTGCCCAGTTGTTGGGCACAAGGCTACCCACATCCTCCTCTTTACCACACTGGAGCTCACAGACTGGCTGTTGGGTTTCTATTAGAGTAAAAAAGTGGTTGGTTAATGAGAGAAAGTGTTTAGGTGATGTGAACACATTATTTTATATCTAGATGTGTTTGAATGATGTGGTAATGGGCAAGGTATTTTCTGACTTTCTTGTCAAATTAAACACCTTAGCGCAGGTAAACAGAGTCCAGTGAAGTGAGCGCACGGGGATGTGGAGTTGCTTTCAAGAAGTTTCAGCTCTTCCCTTCATTTCTCTCCCCCATGACTGCAGACAACCTTGGCACCCCCAACTACCAGGGCAATATCAGTAATAGAAGCCATTACGTCAGCATTTCCTGTCCCCTGGGAACAACACGCTGACTCTATTGGAGGGGACGCCGAGCAGAGTGGGACAGGATGTTGGTGGCCAAAGGGATGGTCAGTCTGTGGCTCTGAGTCATGAATTGTCATAATCAGGAGGCAGACAGAGCGTGAGGCTGTAGCTGCTGTTCTGCCTCCACTAAAAGGTTTGGAAATTAAAATAATAGGCTTTTAAACAAAGAGCCATGAAGGACTCTGTCTAATGGTCCACACTCTGCATTAGCCACAGACAGACCCAGACAGGCCAGTGACAAGAACAGAATGTCACCTGCACCCTCTCCCCCAGGACAAAAAGATGGAGATGGTTTGGCCACTGGGTCAGGCTGAAAAGGGGTCCCAGGAGAGCTGCCCAAAGGTCAGCGAGTAGGGATGATCATCTGAAAATGTCTAAATTTTTCACTACGAATCAAATCACAGAGCTGGGAGCATGGGTTAGTCGGTGAGAAAGCATTTGCCTAGAATTTCCCAGGAAGGTTCTGGGTGTGGTTCAGTGATAGAACGCTTGCCTAGAATCCCCCAGGTGAGGGTTGTGCGTGTGGCTCAGTGGTAGAGATGGCACTTGGGGAACAGCAGCTGAGGCTGTCCCTTAGCCTGCACATGCTCACACACTCATGTGTCCTGGTGGAATTCGCGTTGTATGGATGGATGTCCTTCCTTGCTGAGCTTCAGCAGCTACAGGGGGTGTCCCCTCTGATCTCATTTCCTGGTAACCCCATATCCTATGCTGCTACTCATCCAAAAGGCCTGGCACCTCTGCTCTCATGTAATATTCTGTTGAGGGGACGTCAACCTTTCTCAGTTGCCCGTGGAGCCCAGAAGACCTCAGGTTCTCTATAACTGGAGTTAGAGGTGACTGTGAGCTCCCAGAAGTGGCTCCTCTCCACAAGTAGTTTGGGCTCTTCAGTGCTGAGCCGTCTCTCCAGGCCCCTTCCCTAGGTTTTGACGGTAACTCCCACCACGATGATTGATACATTTCTGTCCCCCCCCCCCCGTAGGTTCTCTCCACACCTGAGTGTCCTCTTGACCTTTACCCTTGAGAGCCCAGCAAGAGCAACCATCCTCTACTCTGTTCACAGCCCAGGGCATGGTGGGCCAACACTGACCTTTGAACGCCCCACCTCACCTGAGCAGCCCGCAGCTGCACCCACTAGCATTACCTCATAAGATCTCTCTCAAATCCCTCCACAGCTCTACAACCCACTTGTGCAAATTGTCACGCCCCACACCCCAACAGACAGAGGCACACCCCAGGTGGCCATTATTTCTAGACTGTTCTATGAAAATGCTTACCAACTCATGTCTTTCTCTTTTGGCCTCTCCAAGCCATTTTCAAACCTGCAGTTCCAGTGATCTTATTAAAATGCAAATCAGAGCAAGTTGTCCTTTTGCATAATTGTTTTGAGGGCCCAGGCCTGGCCTCCATCTCCCTGACTCATCAACCATTACACTCTCTAGGCTTGGCTGGCTCTTCTGCCACCCCCATTCTCTCTGTGGTGTGTGTGCGTGCGTGCATGCGCTCTACCCACATTCATGTGTGCAGAGGCCAGAGGCCACTGGGTGTCCTGCACTGTCACTCCCCTGACCTTATTACCTTGACAGGGATGCTAAAAAAAAACAAACCTTCAGCACGTGTAGTAGTTCAAGTAAGAAATGTGCCCCAGCCTTGGCATCTGAACACTTATTCCCCGTTTGGTATAGCTGTTTGGAAAAGGTTCGGTTCTTTTAAAAATCTTTACTTTTATGTCTATGGGTGTTTTGCCTGCATGCATTTCCATGTCGACGCTCGACGCTGTTTAAGGGGATCTAGCCTTGCTTCCGGGACGAGCTTACGCCGTTTCCAGTTTTGCTCAAAGTATGAGCTCCCAGCTTCCTGCTCCAGCTGCCACGCCTGCCTGCTGCCATGGTCCCCCCACCTCCACCCCACCTCCCCATCATGGACTTGGATCCCTCTGCAACTGTAAGCCCAAATAAACCCTTCCTTCTATAAGGTGCCTTGGTCGTGGTGCTTTATCAGAACAACAGAAAAGTAACTAATTCAACCAGGCTGGCAGCCATCAAGCTCCGGCTAGCCTGCAGTCTCAGCCTCCCACAGCATTCGGGTTATACAGAGTGGGGTGCACAGTCATGGTCAGCTCCTTATGTGGGTGTTGGGAATTGAACTCAGGTCCTACGCTTGCGAGACAAGCTCTCTTACCCACCGAGCCATTGCCCCATCCCCCTTTCCAGCATATTCTACATCATCTTTCAGCTCGAGGTATTCGGGTGGACCCCAGCCCTTCCCACACGTTCCTCCCTCTACAGGGTCCTTCGCTTAGGTTAGAGCTGTATCCCGGCACACGAGTCTTCCTGGCAGCTGTCCTGCCTCCCACCAGCCGGCGCCTCCAGGTACCCACTGACCCGGAGACGCTGCCGCCTCGGTGGCCCTCACCAGCCACTGTCTGATGGTCACTATTCATATCTGTGACTGTCTGTCTTCCGCAAAAGTCACATCACAAGAGCGAGAACTGTTCTTCTGTTACCCCGAGTTAACAGCAGACCCCCAGTAGAGTTAGAGCGAAGACAGTCTTAGGCACATATTTGTTGGAATGAATAGCGTGGACTATGGGTACAAAGACTACAACAAATATGCCATTCCCTCAAGAAAGCCTTGTCTAGGCTGGATAGGGAGATGGAGGCTAGCCTGGGCTACGTAACAAGACCGTGTCTGGATGGAAGAGCAAGACTGCTGGCACTGTGCCAGCTGACTCCCACCCAAAACCTTTTCTTAACAGACTACATCTTTGCTTCAGCAAAAAAGGGGGAAAGGGAAAAAGGGAGGAAGGAAAGGGGGAGGGTGCAGGAAAAGAAAGTGTGTTCCCCTTCCCTTTGCTGGTTCTGCAACAGACCCTTGGATATACAGCATTCTAAAGAATGGGCTGGTTTTGTTTTGTTTTGTTTTGTTTTCTTCCAGTTCTCTGTCTTTTTAAAAGACCTTTTAAAAAAGTATGCATGTGTGCGTGCGTGCGTGCGTGGCTGTGTGCATGTGTCCATGTGTGCAGGTGCTTACAGAAGCAAAAGAATGTGTCAGATTCCTTGGAGCTGAAGTTGCAGGCAGTTGTAAGCCACCTGAATGGGTGCTGGCAACTGAAATCCAGTTCCCTCCCAGAGCATCAAGCCCTCGTGGTCACTGAGCCATTTATCTTTCTAGCCTTATGTTTATTCTCTCCCTCTCTCTCTCTCTCTCTCTCTCTCTCTCTCTCTCTCTGTGTGTGTGTGTGTGTGTGTGTGTGTGTGTCTGTCTGTCTGTCTAATAGCTCAATTGAATGCAAAATATGGGCACTCACACCAGTAACCCCAGCCCTCAGGAGGCAGAGGCAGGAAACCCACCAGACTGAGGGATATCCTGGGCTATACAGTGAGGTCCAAGACAGCCTAGATGGTGTGAGAGACCTTGTATCAAAAATAAAACAAAAGATAGGGGTTGGAAGGTGGCTCAGTGGGTAAGAACACTTGTTACGTGACATGGGGACACGAGTTTGAATGCCCAAAGGCCAGGTTAAAGCTAGGAGTACATAGGTGCCTGTCACCCCAATGCTGGATACAGGGGTAAAGATACAGCTTTCCTGGACACCAGGCTTGTTCTAGGCTCAGTAAGGGACACTGCCTCAAGGAAATAATGTTGAAAGTAAAAGTAGTCTTCCACTGGAGTCTGCATGTGCACAGGTGAGCATACTTGCACACCCATGTGTGTATACAACACACACACACACACACACACACACACACACGCAACGCATACCAGTATGCATTAGTGAGCTGATGCTGTGTGACACTAGTACATAGATGCCTGAGATCCTGCAGACAGCTTGCCCTTGGCTGAGAAGCACACGGAAAGTGTGGGGGATGCTGTAGGTACACACTGAAGAGCCTCTTGTGCTCTCCCTAGCCACTTAACAGCCAATGACCTTAACGTCTGACTCTTACCTGACAATCTCCTGATAGAAAACCTTCTCAAAACGTATCCAGGTTAGGGCACTCTTGCCTTCTCCCAGTTAAAACATTCAGTGTACAACGTGTGAAATCTGGGACACGCCCAGGTGTCACCGGTCTAACCTGCTGTCCCTTCCAGTGTAACCGTTGAATGCATTTATGTATGCCACCCCTTTTCTTCTGTGACTATAAAAATGAGGGTAACCTGTTTTATGATGGGACGCGTCACTCGGTGCAACCTAAATCCAAGCTCCTGCACAGTCAGCTACACCTACCTCCGAACATATGATCTGTTTATTTCCTTCATGTAGACGTCTAAGTTCTATAAAATGTCCATTTAATGATTTTGTGTGTCTGTGCGCGTGTGTGTGTGGTTGTGTGGCTGGTTGCACAGGAAGAACGTGGTCAGAGGGCAGCTTGCGGAGTCAGTCCTCCCCTTCCACCACACGGAGGAACCAACTCGGGTCACCACACTTGGGGACAAGCACCTTCAGCAGCTCAGCCACCTTTGCATGCCCCTAATTTTATTTTTAAGATTTATTTATGCATACGTGTGTGCATGTATGAGTCTATATTCCCTGCATGCGGGCAGCACCTCCAGGGCTGGAGTTACAGGTGGTCGTGAGTTTCCTGATACAGGCTCGAGGAACCAAACGCAGGTCTTCTGCAAGGGCAGTATACAATCTCAACTGCTCAGCCTTCTTTCCAGTAGCCTCTACTTTTCTTTAAATCTCTGAGAGCGTGTGTACATGTGCCTGTGTCTATGTACGTGACTACAGGCGGACTTGTGGAAGTGTGAAGGTCGGAAGAAACCTTGGCTTGGGCCCATCTTGAGACAGGCTTCCTCATTTGTCACATGTATGCCCAGGCTAGCTGGCCCTGGGGCTTCTGAGGAAGGATCTTACAGGACTCAAAGAACAGAAGAATCTTTAATCTGAGGACATAAATGAGTAACTGTGCCCTGGATCTTTAGGAGAGATTACTAAGTTTTGGATAAAAGAATTTTAAAATAACTTCAATTACTTGACTAAGATGTTTCTGGCTAAAAAACAAAAAACAAAAAACAAAAAAACCCTTGAAGCCAGGGACAGTGATGCACACTTGTAATCCCAGCACTAAGGAGTCAGAGGCAGGAGAGTCAGAAGTTCAAAACCATCCTCAGCTACAAAGTGAATCTGAGGCCAGCCTGGGCTACACGAGACTCTGTCTCAAGAAATGAAAGGGTAAAAAAAGAAAAGAACAGAAAACTTGGGTCTTAAAGGACAGACTGTCTATAGCAGTGAGGGCAGAGACAGTGACAGAGGGACTCGGAGAGGCAGAGGTGTGTGTGCGTGTGTGCATGCATGTGTGTGTGTCCCATGCACACACAGAAAGAAAGACAAGGAGAGACCCCCATCCCATGCGTGTTTGCTGGACTGATGACAACACACTGAGCAGCAGCATCTCTCCCGGGAGGGGCTTGGACTCCCATCTGGCCCATGCTACCTGCTGTGGTAACCTGCCTGGGACACAGTGAAACCTAGGCTGGCTTGAGGTCTAAAACAACTCCCACAAAGTTGTCAATATATGATTGATTTAGTATCTTAAAATATTTGGAAAACCAAATAAAACATTTGGGGCTGGAGAGATGGTTCAGCAGCTAAGAGAGGCGCCGTTCTTTCAGAGAAGCTGAGTTCAGTTCCAGCGCCCGTGTTGGCCAGCTCACAACCAGCTACTGCAACTCTAGTTCCAGAGGATCTGACACCTCACTCTGTTCTCCATGGACACACGCACACACACACACACACACACACACACACACACACACACACGCCACACACATGCACGCACATACACACACACACACCACACACACACACACACACACACCACACACATACGCACACATACACATACACATGCACGCACATACACACACACACACACCACACACACACATACGCACACACACACACACACACACACGCACATACACACACACACACGCGCACGCACATACACACACACACACCTTTGAAAACTGGCCAATCCTTTTCAGGGGGTGTGACTCTAAGATGGAGGAAGGGGTAGACTCCTTACCTTGGAAGGGGCAGAAGGGTTTAGCCTGGGGCGCTATAAGCTAACCATACTAGGTGATCACTCACAGCTCAGAGAGCCTGCCTGGTGGTGCTGGCCCCCGATCCCAGCTCTCAGTGAGCTGAGGCAGGAGCACTGCTGTGAGTGGATGCCAGCCCGCACTACCTAACCAGAAGAGATCTAAAGGAAAGACAGGAAGGTGGGGAAAGCCACGAACTCGGGAAGAAGAGAGAGGCAAAGGTACTTTATTCCATGGGCAACACCCAGGGATAACACTTAAGAAAATTGCTAACATAAAATTCAAAACTATTAAAGATCCAAAGGTTACTGTCTCAGAAATCAGGTCAGAAAAGGAACTGAGCTCTGAAAGGCCTTGAGCCCAGTGCCCAGCCCTCAAAGTATGGGCGCAGCATCGGGGGTACGGCTGGCTGGTGGTGTCAGTCTCTGTGAGACACGGCTCTCAAGTTTGGCCCTGGGGACTGTGACGGGGCCTGAGGACCCTCTGGAGCCAGGCAGCTTTGATCTTTGGAGATTTTTAACTCAGATAAGCTCAACATCCGGAAATGTCCTTCGTTTTGTTCTTCCTCTGGTATCTCGTGTCCCTGGGATCAAAGCCTCTTTCCCTGGCACCAAACAGTGCCCACTGCGGGGTTCTGGCCATGTAGTCGCTGGCGCTGAACGTCTTTGAGCCTCCACTCTCTTCGTGCTGCAGGACGAGCTCCTGGAAGCGGCCGTAATCGATCCACGTCCACCACTCTCCATCAATCTTAAACTGCAAAGAAAAGACGGCAGATGAGAAGCAAGGCTGTATGAAGCAGAAAGTTCCAGCTCCGCTGGGCTCACAGCAGCATGCTGCCTAGAGAACCTCAACTGAGAAACCGCCCCCACCAGACGGCCCTGGGGTGCATTTTCTCAATTGATGCTTACTGTGGATGTGCCTGGCTCACCGCGGGTGCTGCCATCCCCGGGCTGCTGGTCCAGGTGGTATAAGAGGGCAGGCTGAGTGAGCAAGCCATGAGGAGCAAGCCAGTAAGCAGCAGCCCTCCATGGCCTCTGCATCAGTTCCTGTCTCCAGGTTCCTGCCTTGAGATCCTGACCTGACTTCCTCCAGTGATGGACTGACGACAAGCAGTACGCTGAAATAAACTCTTTCCTCTCCAAGTTGCTTTTGATCCTGGTGTTTCATCACAGTAAGAGAAGCCCTGACTAAGACACACAGCATTACTGTGGACTGGAAAGATGGCTCAGTGGTTAAGAGCATATACTGTTTTCCCAGAAAACTAGAATTTGTTCCCAGCACCTGTGTTAGGTAGCTCACAACTTCCTTTAACTGCAGCTCCGGTAGATTCAATGCCCTCTTCCGACCGACATGGGTGAACCCACCCCCAAAATACATAAATATAAATGTGTTTTTTTTTTTAAAGATCAAATAAATGTCTAAAAGTCCCCAGAGTGAGGAGGCCAAGAATGCAGCTCAGCTGGTAGCAGGCTCCCCAATATGTACAAAGCTTTGGGTTTCGTTCCCAGCATCCCACAAACTGGACATGGTACCGCACATCAGAAATCCCAGCATTCCAGAGGTAGAATCGGGATGATCAGAAGTTCAAGGCCAGCCTGAGCTACCTGTGACCCCGACACACACACTCGCACACACACATGCTTCAACCTGTTAATAAGCCCTGATTTTCCTATTGTGTTACATAGGCTTGTGTCCCTGAAGACTGCTCCGTATCACACATATTAACAAATGTTAACAAGGACTACTTCCTGAGCTGGGCATGGTGGCCCAGGCCTGGAGTCTCAGACCCTGGGAGACGGGGGCAGAAAAACCAGAGGCCAGAGCAGGTCATACACACACACACACACACACACACACACACACACACACACACACACACATCATACACATATAGGCATGTAACAACAATTAATGAAAAAAATAGGCTATGAATTTGAAAGACTGTAAGGAGGGATCTATGGAAGGGTTTGGAGGGGAAAGGGGGAAGAATAGGAAGTTAATTATCATCTCCAAAAAAAGAAGAAGAAAAATTAAAGCCTTTAAAAAAAAAAAAGAAAGAGAACTTAAATAAATGGGGGGGGGTGCACAGGTCAGCCTGGGCTACAGAGTGAGGCTATATTTCTGGAAAAGGAGGGAGACTACTCCCTAAAATTGGCAGTGGCGTTCTAGAGCTAGGTGACTGCAGACAGCCGCAGAGAGCTACGTGTCTGGTGTTCCGCAGAGTTCATGGTCAAGCTGCTTGGAGCTCTTCCTGCTGTGGCTGCTTTTTATCTGGTGTGTTTTCACAGCTCTGCTAGCGGGGCGGTGTGGAGGGCTTCTTTTTGCTAAACTTTGCTTGAGTAAAGCCTTAATCAATGGCTTCTAATTCTGAGCTGCTAAATGACTCAAGCAAGCCTTTGCATCCTGACGTGCATACAATATCTCATTAGCGGAAAGCCTCGTTAAGAATTTCAATTCAATAATGGGGAATAATCCAATTTGTACTCTCTTAAGTAAATTGCTTCTCAAAAGTCGCTGTGGAATAATGGTCAGGGATGAAGAGAGAGCAGAAACAAGCAAAGAGAGGCCAAAGAAAACTTGCTCTGTGGAGAGGGCTTTTCATTCCAAGGCTCGATGTGGCATCACTTGGGTAAAACGAATGTTGGCGGGTGACTTGTAAATAGACAAGTGTTTCTGTCACAGCGCTAAGAAGGCTGAGGCTCGAGGAACTAGGCAGCCTGGGCTACACAGTGAGAGCCTGCCTCAAAATAGCAGCAGGGCTGGAGATGGGGCTCAGTGCTTCGGACCTCGCACTGCTCATGCAGAGGACACAAGTTCAGGTCACCCGTGTCGGGTGGTTACTGTAGCAATGGGGCATTTGATGCCCTCCTCTAACCTCTGAGGGCACATGCGTGCATGAGAGTGTACACAGGAGCGCATGTGCACACACGCACACACACAATTCAAATAAATCTTTGAAAATATAAACAAAAGCCTAATAATTCTATGAACCAATCGAGGCAAGTTTCCAGTTACAGCTAAGAAAAAATATTAAAAATGAAAAACATGGAGTTTCCTGGAGTTAGGATGCTACTGGATGAATTTCAGTGGCTTGTGGTCTGTGTTAAACAGTTAAGAGCTTTCTAGTAGACAGGGCCAAACGCACGTAAGAGCGTAATTAGTCTGCTGATGAACCACGAGTCTCCCTCTTCCAGGTCCAGTGTTTGAAGTGGAGCCCCGAGGCTTCCTGCACCGTCCAGGTGGAGGCCTGACCTGCCAGCCTCACTCCCTTCCAAGGCGCACAGCACACAGTTGTCCTCAGTCCTGGGACACGCAGCTCTTTCCAGGTAGGCATGATGGCCCACACGTGCAACCTCAGCACTCGGGAGGCAGAAAGAGTTAAGAGTTCAAGGTCACTTGGCTCAGTGGTGCACGCCTTTAAATCCAGCACTGGGGAGGCAGAGGTAGGTGGAGCCCTGTGAGTTCAAGGCTAGCCTGGTCTACAAAGCAAGTCCAGGACAGCCAAGGCTACAAAGAGAAACACCATCTTGCAGGGGAGAAAAAAAGAATTTTTTGGTTTTTTTGTTTATTTGTTTGTTTTTGTTTTTGTTGAGACAGAGTTTCTCTGTGTAAGGCTGTCTTGGAACTCTCTTTGTAGACCGAACAGGCTGGCCTTGAACTCACACTGATCCGCCTGCCTCTGCCTCCCAAGTGCACGCGCCACCACGCCTGGCAAGTAAATCTTATTTTAAAGCAAACAAAAAATAAGAAATAAAGGATTCCTTGTCATGGGTAGTCTCAGAAAAACAAAAGGATATTTTTCTTTTCTTTTTCTTTCTTTCTTTTGGGTTTGTGTGTGTGTGTGTGTTTTGGGTTTTGTGTGTGTGTGTGTGTGTGTTTGTTGTTGTTGTTTTTCAAGACAGGTTTCTTGGCATGTAATCCTGGCTATCCTGGAACTCACTTTGTAAACCAGGCTGGCGGTTTTCAACCTGTGGGTCATGATCATGATCCCTTTATGAGTCAAACAACCCTTTCACAGATATTTATGTTATGATTCATAACAGTAGTGGAATTACAATTATGAAGTAGCAATGAAAATAATTTTATGGTTGTGGGTCATTAAAGCTTCACAGCATTAGGAAGGTTGAGAGCCACTGGATTAGAACCCATAAACCTATTTTTTTTAGACTAGCCTACAGTTAAAAAAAATCCCAGCATTCAGGGAGGCTGAGGTAGGCAGATCTCTGAGTTTGAAGCCAGCCAAGTCTACAAAGTGACTTCCAGGACAGCCAAGGCTACACAGAGAAACTCTGTTCTGAAAAAACAAAAACAACAACAAAAAACTTTAGAATTGAGTCTCTGTATACACACACACACACACACAATTTCTCTCTCTCCCCTCCCTCCCTCCCTCCCTCCCTCCCTCCCTCCCTCCCTCCCTCCCTCCCTCCCTCTCTCTCTCTCTCTCTCTCTCTCTCTCTCTCTCTCTCTCTCTCTCTCAAAACACAACAAACCAGGCAGTGTGAAAATGTGGGAGGCCATGCTAACGGACTTCTGACACTGTGCGCTGGTCCAGAGTGGACAGAATGGAAGAAGCCACTTGCACAGATGGGGTGACAATTCTGACTCCCGGTCTCTGAGGACACAGCTGGAGGACAAGCTGCTGTGACAGGACATGGATGCACTAGTAGTCTTGGGTCACTCTAACAAGGGACCTCAGTCTGGGCAGCTCAGGAACAGACACACTTTAGAGGCCAAAGCCCATTATCAGGTCTCTGGGTAGGGCCATCTTCCTGGCTAGCAAAAGATGCCTTCTCGGCGGGCCAACGTGGCCCAGTGTGCAGTGTGCAGGCCATTCAGTGTCTCCTTGAGGATGCTGACCCGTCAGATCAGGGCCCTGTTCCCATGACTTCATCCAACCCTTAGAAGCCCCATCTCTACGACAGTCACACCAGAGGATTAGAAAGTCAATCCCAGTTAATGTGGAGTGTGGGGGACACAGACGTCCATCCAGAGTATAGGTGACTCAAACTACTTATTGCTGAGTCTCTAGGCCTCCAGGATCAAACGGAATTTCTACATGCCTCAAGACAAGCTGAGATAAAAGTAGCTAAGAAAAGTCAAACTGTTTCACGCAAAAAGCAGAAGCTAAAAGGGCACCGTTTAGCATGACTGACACAAAGTGTGTCAGAAGACAGCTGTGTCAACAGGGAAACAAAGCCTCAGATCTCAAGATGTGAGAGGAAGTGTCCTGGGGGGGGGTCATCTGACTTCAGGGCCTCCTCACACCCCCACATGAAGGGTAGAGTAAATCTACGCAGAATAATAAACAAACTCAAAAGGTCACGGATGATCTTATGACACAGTGTAGTGAGGTTATGTATGGCCCTGACCAAACAGCCAGGCTGTGCTAGACAAGACCAGCCTGAGGGCAGATGCACAGGAGTGAGGGCTTTCTTAGTGCTTGTATTAGGAAAGACAGTGGACAAGTGGACATCCACTGTGATCAAGTAAAGGGGTGGGCAGGAAACAGAAGAAAGGGAAAAGCGATGGGGCAGAAGCACACCACTTACCTTTTTGTGTCCGATCAGGAGGCAGTTGGAGTGCTCATGTTCACATGCAATTTCATAGTCAGGAAGCAGATCCACCAGCTCGTGCACAAACCGGACAACTTCCTCGTGCCAGGGCACATTGGCCATGGTGAGGCTGCTGGCTGCACTCTCGCCACAGTAGGTCACGCCCTGTGGGAAGGACAGCAGTCAGGGTCGTTAGTCACAGACCATTCTGCGGAGGGCAGCTTGTGGTGGTCACATCTCACTATCAATATGACTGGATTTGAGATCACCTAGGAGACACACCCCTGGACAAGTCTACAAGAATGTCTCTAGGAAGAGTTAACCGAGGTGGGACCCACACTGAATGTGGGCGGCACCATCCGTGGGCTGGGGGGTCCTAGGCTGGAGCCCCAGCATCCATCTCTCTCTCTCTCTGCTTCCTGCCTGTGGTTGCCATGTGACCAGCCACCTCACGCTCCTGCCGCCACGCCTTCCCCGCCATGATGCGAGCTTTTCCTCCCTTAAACTGCTTTTGCATGTTGTATTTTCTCACAGCTATGTGAAGAGTATTAATTCAGATCCCACTGAAACTCTATAATGAAATAACTATCTTTTCAAACAGAATCTGTCTAGGTGGCACAGGCTGACCTAGAATTTGTAGTAATCCTCCTGCATCTATCCAGGCACTGGGATTACAGGTGTGTATCACCATATCAAACTTGTGATAAGCTTCGAGTATGATTTTTTAAAATTTATTTATATCTCACACATAGGAGCATTTGCATGTATGCATGCATTTTTGTGCACCACATGCAAGCTTGGTGCTTGTGGAATCCAGAAAAAAGCACGGGATGCCTTGGAGCTGGAGCTAAACTCAGGGCCTCTGCAGGGGCAGCAAAAGCTCTTAACTGCTGAGCCATCTCTGCAGCCCCATTGAGTGTGGAATTTATAAAACTAAAGTATTATATATTATGTAGACTGAGGAAATCATATGCAGGATATGTATATACACATTATATTCATGAAACAACAATTCCTGAAAACAGAGGCCATGAACTTGGACGTGAGCAAGGAAGGGTGTGTGTGAGAGCTTGTGGGGATGAAAGGGGAAACGATGAGATTGTATTTCTAATATCAAAAGTAAAGGAAGTAAAAACAAATAAATAGAATATCACACCAAAGGAGAAACACTTGTGGATTTACATACAAGCCTTACTTATTTTACCAACATGTAAATTCCTACTAAACACAACTGTAGCAGGATAGGCTTCTAATTCTTGAGCCCTACGTGAAACCCCAGACATGTCCCCCAAGTCTCCTCAGTCCTCCTCTTGGTAAACTGCAGAGGGGAAATGCTTCTTCCTCTAATAAGAAGGCACATCTCAGGCCTCTCCAGAGCAACCCTTTTTGTTTTGGTTGTGAGATGCTCACGTACCCAGGCTAGCCTCAGGCTTATCTGCAACCTTGCTCCCCATGTCTGCTCCCCCCTGGTCCCCACAGCACACCGAGCTGGAGCACACGGAGGGGAGCTTAGCCGGGCGGGAGGGTGCAATGCAGCGTCTTGGTCGGCAGTAAGAGCCTGAAGAACCGCCTTCTGCTGGTCTCAGGATGAGGCTGTCAGGGGTTGGACGTGCCTAGCCCTCACCGTTGCTCCAGGCAGGCTCCCTGGCCACACAGCTCCCTGGCCCCACATAACTGGGTGAGCTTGAGCTCCTGAAGATCCTGACTCTGTCCCTGAGTGCTGGGACCACAGCCACGGCCACGAGAGCCAGCCCGGAACTGGACCCTCTCAGCAGCTGACTTGACTTCACTCTCAGCAGCTGGCTTCACTATTGTAGACACAGGCAGTAAATGAAACTGAAGGGCATGTGCACTGCTTACACACTGCGCCCCCACCCCAACACCAACACAGACATTCAAACACATAGACACACACACACAGATTAAAACAGACATACATGCCACATTAACACGCACACACACATATTCAGACACATTTGCCACACACACATACATATACACACACAGATTCAAACAGACACATATGCACAAATGCCACACACACACACACACACACACACATGCACTCACCACACCACATACTCTGTAGGAGGAAGAACTGCATCCTATTTTTTAAAAAAGCCAATCCTACAAATGAGCTTTAGGTGACCTGCCCCTACAGATGGCAGAGCAGGGACTTGGCCTGAGCCTCAGATGAGCTCTACAAACCCTCACTGCAGATGGCTGTCACCGCAGATGACCGTCATCACAGATGGCCGCTCGCTGCAGATGACCTCTTACTGCAGATGATCATCGCTGCAGATGACCGTCACTGCAGATGACCATCACTGCAGATGACCATCACTGCAGATGGCTGTCACCACAGATGACCGTCATCACAGATGGCCGCTCGCTGCAGATGACCTCTTACTGCAGATGACCATCACTGCAGATGGCCACTCACTGCAGATGACCATCACTGCAGATGACCGCTCACTGCAGATGACCATCACTGCAGATGGCCACTCACTGCAGATGACCATCACTGCAGATGGCCACGCACTACAGATGGCCACTCACTGCAGATGACCATCACTGCAGATGACCACTCACTGCAGATGACCATCACTGCAGATGACCATCACTGCAGATGGCCACTCACTGCAGATGACCATCACTGCAGATGGCCACTCACTGCAGATGACCATCACTGCAGATGACCATCACTGCAGATGGCTGCTCACTGCAGATGACCATCACTGCAGATGGCTGCTCACTGCAGATGACTGCTCACTGCAGATGATCATCAATGCAGATGACCATCACTGCAGATGGCCACTCACTGCAGATGACCCTCACTGCAGATGACCCTCACTGCAGATGACCCTCACTGCAGATGGCCACTCACTGCAGATGACCATCACTGCAGATGGCTGCTCACTGCAGATGACCGCTCACTGCAGATGATCATCACTGCAGATGGCCACTCACTGCAGATGACCATCACTGCAGATGGCCACTCACTGCAGATGACCATCACTGCAAATGACCATCACTGCAGATGACCATCACTGCAGATGGCTGCTCACTGCAGATGACTGCTCACTGCAGATGATCATCAATGCAGATGACCATCACTGCAGATGGCCACTCACTGCAGATGACCCTCACTGCAGATGACCATCACTGCAGATGACCACTCACTGCAGATGACCATCACTGCAGATGGCCACTCACTGCAGATGACCATCGCTGCAGATGGCCACTCACTGCAGATGGCCATCACTGCAGATGACCATTAATGCAGATGACCATCACTGCAGATGGCCACTCACTGCAGATGACCATCACTGCAGATGACCCTCACTGCAGATGACCTCTTACTGCAGATGACCGTCACTGCAGATGGCTGCTCACTGCAGATGACCATCACTGCAGATGGCTGCTCACTGCAGATGACCATCACTGCAGATGGCCACTCACTGCAGATGACCATCACTGCAGATGGCCACTCACTGCAGATGACCATCACTGCAGGTGGCTGCTCACTGCAGATGACCATCACTGCAGATGACCATCACTGCAGATGGCCACTCACTGCAGATGACCATCACTGCAGATGACCACTCACTGCAGATGACCATCACTGCAGATGACCATCACTGCAGATGGCCACTCACTGCAGATGACCATCACTGCAGATGGCCACTCACTGCAGATGGCCATCACTGCAGATGGCTGCTCACTGCAGATGGCTGCTCACTGCAGATGGCTGCTCACTGCAGATGACCATCAATGCAGATGACCATCACTGCAGATGGCTGCTCACTGCAGATGGCTGCTCACTGCAGATGACCATCAATGGAGATGACCATCACTGCAGATGGCTGCTCACTGTAGATGGCTGCTCACTGCAGATGACCATCAATGCAGATGACCATCACTGCAGATGGCTGCTCACTGCAGATGGCTGCTCACTGCAGATGGCTGCTCACTGCAGATGACCATCAATGCAGATGACCTCTTACTGCAGATGACTGTCACTGCAGATGGCCATCACTGCAATGACCCTCACTGCAGATGGCTGCTCACTGCAGATGACCATCACTGCAGATGACCATCACTGCAGATGGCCATCACTGCAGATGGCTGCTCACTGCAGATGACCATCAATGCAGATGACCATCAATGCAGATGACCATCACTGCAGATGACCTCTTACTGCAGATGACTGTCACTGCAGATGGCTGTCACTGCAGATGGCCACTCACTGCAGATGACCATCACTGCAAATGACCTCTTACTGCAGATGGCCATCACTGCAGATGACCATCACTGCAGATGACCGTCACTGCGGATGACCATCACTGCAGATGGCCGTTCACTGCGGATGGCTGTTCACAGGTACAGCAGACACTCCACCCAGATGCCCTTCTCTGAGTGTCAGCCACCCACAGCCCCTCAGAATAAATGGGAAAATAGCTTCTGTTTGCTCAGAGATTTGGAGAATTCATTAGGCTAAACTTCGGTGGATTTTAGAGAGAGCAAGTGGTAACACAGTTTAAGACACCATTAGGAAAAATCAAGCTGGAAAAAAATAACTGTACTACTAACCCGAATGTACAAAAATACAGGAAACGGGTGTAAAGGCAGGTCAGATTTCAATGCTGCCTAGATATTTCAAGTTACACAACTGTGTGGAAAAGCTACCTCAAAGGAACTCCTTGTTAATATTTAAAAGCGCCCCAAAGCAGAGCTCTCAGACGAGATCATATATTATAACTATGATGGAGGGAGAAATTTTAATAATTTATTATTAGCAATAACACATCATGAGACGCTAAAGGGGACTCACTGTGAAGACGGACTGTGTGCTGAAAGTTTAAAACCTTCTGTGTTTGTCTCATGTAGCCCAGGCTGGCCTCCATTTCACTATGCAGCCAAAGATGACCCTAAACTTCTAACCCTCTGGCCTGCCCCTCCCACATGCTAGGCTTACAGGCATGGCCCAGCAATCCTGGCTTGTGCAGGGATTAGTGTGCGAGAGGAAAGCACCATAGCAGCGTAGCACCAGCCCTGCCCTAAACTGTCTACTCTCTAATGACTAGGAACCAACTGTTGAACAACCACACATTTCTTTCAACTTGCCAGGATCTACAACCACCTCCAAGATGGCCCTGGGGTGTGTCTGTGAAGCCTTACCATAAAGGGTTACCTGAGGGGCAAAGACCTGAACGTGGGCGGCACCATTACCCTCCCCCCCTCGTGGGCTGAGGACCCACACTAAATAAAAAGAAAAAAGGAAGGCCCGCCAAGATGGCTCAGCAGGGAAAAGTGCTTTGTCACCATGCTTGGTGACCAAGTTTGATCCCCAAGTCACATGTTATCGGAGAAAACTGACTCCTAGAACCTGTCCTTAATGTCGGAACATGTCCAAGAACGGAGTCCTGTGAGGGGAATTCTGAGTGCACATGAGAAAACGACAAGAAAACAGAGTCTTGTGACCTCAGTTTCTTCATAAACACAGAATTTTTCTTGGAATGTGCGTTTGTGCCCCTCCCAGGTGTGGCACACGGGAGTGAGCTCACTTCACAGTATTTACTACAACTGGCTATTGTTGGTTTTTATATCTGTGTAAGAGCATGTTTCTGCCATGTGTGGCTTGAACTTGTGTTTATGTACAGCTTGAACTCATGAGAATGTTACTCTGGTGACCTTTCTTAACCCTCAGAGTATAAACTGTTTGACCCTCTGAACGCAACTTTAATCTGCCTCATTTTTAGGCTCCATCCTGCCACACTGCACTGCCTTGAGGGTGGGAAACACACTTCCAGATGAATCAATCAATCTCTCTCTCTCACATATATATATATTGTAATTATTTTTTTTTAGACAAACGTTGTGGATGGCAGCACATACCTTTAATTCTAATACTTTGAAGGCAGAGACAGGCTCTGTAAGTTTAGGAATGCCTTTGATGCCCCACGCTCCACACCATCCCTTGATGCCTGACTACAAGTGTCTCCTCAGACTACAGCACACACCCCAAAGAATCCCTGCCCCCTTGTAAGTGGCTCCTTATGGAGTTTGTGGATGCAGCAAAGAGATAAACAGCAGGTACGGCAACACTATAGGCACAGGAACGGGCACGCTCCCGACCTTGGCCCTTACCCTGCATGTGGGTAGTGAGGGGAAGACACCGAATCTCGCTGCTGGGTGTGCTCAGCTAGCTTTGAGCCCTGTGGACAGTGCTAACAGAGGGTGGCTTTAAAACAAAAACCACCTGACTACAAGTAAGTGCCAAGCACGTCCTAGATTCAGCAGAGGACACAAACACGACTGGCTTCTGTGATTTCACTTTTCAGTGCAGCAGGTGTTTGTAACGTGGGACACATTCTTTTCTTTTCTTTTTCTTTTTTTTTTCCAAATAAAAACCTATTTATTCAAAGAGGCAGGAATTTGGCTAGGCACAGAATCCCATAAACGGTCTGTATCTTTGCTATGTATGCTTTGTATGATTTGCTGCCCTTTCTGTCCAGCTCAAAATGCTGCAAAACATTCTTACCAGCATGCACGTAGATAATGAGAGCTGAGTGTCTCGGGCTCACAAGTGAAGCCCCATTCAAGCCTAATGAGGCTAAAATGCACGCTAATTTACAGGGAATATAAAAGAAAAAAATATTTTACCACACTGGCACCGAAAGAAGAGGAAATCAATATAATGAAGAGATAACATCTACTGATTTATTCTCTATAAAGTGCCTAATGAAAGGCAGTCTAACCATTCACTGGATCCAGGCACAGATTAGCCCACTGACCTCTCAAGCAGACCTCTTGACTGACTATTGGTTTAAGGCAGGTGGGGCAGTGCACACTTACAATCCCAGCACTTGGCAGGCTGAGGCAAGGCAGAGATTCCAGACCAGCTTGGGCTACATAGCCAGACACCTGCCTCAGAGAATAAAAGCTAGTGTTGTCCTTATTTTAGGGCAGATAATTCAACTAGAAAGGCTACATTCTGGTACATAGCGAATATGTATCAACATGTGTATCAAAAATATGAGCAAGATGGCTCGGCAAGGCAGGGTGCTTCCTGCCAAGCCTGAGTGACTGTGCTGGATCCCTGCAGGCCCCGGGCTGGCCTTTGCGTGCTCCCATGCTCAGGATGGGGAGACTCATGAATAGCCAATGTTATTTTAAAAAGTGAATAAAAGTTTTAAGTTGTGAAAACCAAACCTGCAGTTAATTCCCCAGTCACCCTCATAAATAAAATGAAAGGACAAAGACGGCAGGAAAAGAAAGACAACATTTCTTAATCTGGATCAGTCAGTAAAACAAGACTAAATGCTGGAAAGATCTGAACAGGGGCCACATTTGGAACACATCCGGAAACATACATGTTTCTACTCCTTGTTGGTATGTATGTACGTACGTACGTACATACGGTGTATGCGTAGGTGGAGGTCAGATGACAACTTGTTGGAGGTGGCTCTGTGCGGCCACCCAGGGTTTCAGCTCAGGTCATCAGGTGTGGTGGCGAGCATCTTTACCTGTTGTCCCTGGCCCTTGGTTTTGCTTTTTGGAGATTCTAGGCTCTTCTACCCTAGAACCCCTGTGGCTGAGGGTGTCCCTGAAGTGCTGGTCCTCTCTCCGGAACCAATAGAATATGACGCACAAACCTCTTGTCCTCAGGCCCTGAGGGTTCCATTTACAGCCCTGACATATCAGCGATGCTCGCTGAAGCGGTTCATCTAGTAGCTTAAACGCACTTCACTGGGGGCGGGGGTTGCCTCGGCCTGTTATACTGGTTCTCAGCAGAGGAGTTTTGCAGACCCTCCTTCTCTTCCCTCTCCTTAGCTTTCATTTTTATTTTATTTCCAAGCTTTTATTTTTAATTATGCAGATGTGTGACTACGTATACCTGAGTGTAGTGCCTACAGATGCTAAAAATGGGGGTCAGACCCCCTGGAGCTGGAATTAAAAGTGAGCTGCCAAATGTTGGTGCTGGGAACCGGGTCCTCTGCAAGAACAGTATGCACTCTGAACCAGTGAGCCGCCTCTCCAGCCTCTTCTACTGTTTTTGTTCCTTACACTGAGTATCACCCTGTAGCCCAGGCTGGCCTCAACAACTCTGTCTCAGCCTCCCAGCTGCCACCACAGCAAAGATGTCACCTTTTCAGTCATTAACTCTTTCATATCTTTGCTTGCTTGAAATGCTGGGGCTAGAACCCAGAGCTTCAAAGATGCCCAGGCAAGCACTCTGCCAGCAAGCCACGCCCTCAACCCCGCTTCAGTCTCTGCGTTTCAAGAGACAGCGATGCCTGTAATGCCAGCCCAGGGGCGATGAGGCAGAGGACCAGGAGACAAGGTAAGCCTGGACTACAGGATGAGTTCAAAGGCAGCCTGGGCAACTTAGCAAAACCCTGCTTCCAACTAAGGCGCGAGGCAAGAGCCGGGGAGTCGGCTTGGTGGTGTGATGCTCCAACTGATCTGTCTGTCTTGCAGGAGGGCATGCCCATGGCCAGCCTGCCCCTTGTAGAGTCCCAGGGAGAATGCCAGGGTGGCACAGAGACAGCCACGTGACCACGGCCACTGCCGCACTATTCAAAACAGCCAGCATGTGGAATCAGCGTAGGGGTCCATCAACAGATGAACAGGTAAGGAAAATGTGGTGAAGGAGGCTGGTGGCGTGGCTCAGTGGGTAAAAAGGCATTGGCCACCAAGTCGGGCAACTTAACTTGACCCTAGAGTCCACACAGTGGAAGGAGAACTGACTCCTGAAAACTGTCCTCTGCCCTCCAACACATGCCGATCTTCACTCTTGCTAGGCCACACAGTTCTCTAAGAGTTTTAAATGACCCAGTCTCTCGAGGCAGCTCATTTTACTTTTATAGACTTCAGTACCAAATCCACACCGCCAATCCTCTCTATCAGCTTCCGCTGGAGTGCTGGAGTGAGGGCTGGTACAAGTTGTGCCCGCGATACTGTTGTGTGTGGGAATAAAACAAAAAGGGGGATGTTGTTTGAAAGAAACCATGAGTTTGTGACACAGCTTTTCCTATTTCCGAGTCATGTGAACAGACGCCAAACATGCAAAAAACGCAGCAGGGAAATTCTCTAACAAGTTCCTACCACTAGTGCCGCGGTGGACACGGCTGTAAGCCCAGCACTTGGGGAGTGGGAACAAGAAGATCAGGGGTTCAAGTTCATCCATGGCGTCATAGCATAATGTCTACAGAAGACTCTGCTAAAAAGAAATTTATAATAATACTTGCCCTTTTTTTCCCCAAACTGTAAAATGTTCACTATAGGAAACATGATTCCAGAAAAAAAGGGCAAAAGTAAAAAGAGGATAAAGAAGAGGGAGGGGGGAAAGCAGGAGAGAAGGGGGGAGAGCAGGCCAAGCACAATAAAAACAGATTTTACTACCATATAATTTGTGGCAGCATTTTTAATAGCTAAGCCATGAATTAAAAAGGCACTAAGCCCTGCTGCTGGCGAGCTCTCCCTGAACTGGGATATATATTTTCAGACAGACAGTTTGTATTTGTGCGTCATTAAAACTTCTGCCAAGAAAAACCTTTTGAACTTAAGAGCAATTTCAAAATCAAAGAGCATCTTTGGTCTGACCAGAGATAAAATGATAATGTCTCAGAGAGCAGGAGCCTGGGTGCCACCTGGGTGCCACGTCCTGCCCCTCCTACAGGGAGCTGAGCAGGAGCCTGGGTGCCACCTCCCACCCCTCCTATAGAGCACCGAGCTCTACAGCAATGAAACGCTGTACCTTTCCCTTTTGAAACTCAGAGAGTATTCAGTTTCAAAACTCCACACTGAGAAGGCAAGAGCTGGCTTTCAAAGATGGGGGTTTTCTTCTACCATACAGTCACCTTGGGGGACCCCGGGGAGCCTCTCGACACTCCACCTCACAGGCAGGGTTCCAAACTGTTACTTCCAGCCCTGCCTTAACCCTCAAACTGAGGCCTCTAAAAACTTACACTTGAATATTTGAAAAATATCCTACATGTAATTAATATGGTAACAAGGAACTCAGAGAATGTCTTTCCCACTTGCCCGTGGTTTTCTCTACGTCGGCGAACCATTTCCACCTTCCACATCCACCACCAGTTAGCCGAAGACTTCAGGGTAGTGTGTGTGTGTGTGTGTGTGTGTGTGTGTGTGTGTGTGTGTGTGTGTGTGTGTGTGTGTGTGTGTATGTGCGTGCGTGTGCGTGCTCATATACACCACACACATGTATATATATTCTTTCTTTCTCTTTTTTTCCTGAGACAATGTCTTAGGTAGCCTAGGCTTACCTCAAACTCACTGTGTAGTCAAAGATGAGTCTGAACTTGTGATCCTGGGCGCTGGGGTTGCATGCCTATGTCACTATGCATAGCTGCTGATATTATTTTTTTCAATATTTTTGTTCAAGGTGGGGGTCAGTCCTTGCTTTCCACCTTGAGGAAGAGCCTCAGTGTTTGCTACTGTATATGCCAGGCTCTGGCCCACAAGTCTGGGCTACACAGTAAGTTCCAGGATAGCCTGGACTACAGAAGGAGACCCTATCTCAGAAACAAAAACAAAAAAGAAAGAAGGGGGGCAGTGAATGAAGGAATAGAGAGCTTACCTTTTAACCCACACAGCTTATGGATTAGGGCAGCAGAGCTGAACCCAGCCCAGGCCCAGACTGGTCTGTTAAAGGTGACAGGTGGGCGGGGCTTCCTAGACTACCACCTACACCTAAAATAGCTTTGAGATGTCCACAGTAGGAGTCTGACTACTCACCGAGTACCCCCTTCTCAGCTCAGCGTAGCTCACACCACAGCTTGTCTGGTACTGTCTACCTCCTATCTTAGGAAAAGCTCTTAAGATTGTTTTTCTTAATCCCAATATCAAATATCTAAAACGACAGTATAAACTGACCAGGCTGTGTGTGGCAGTGATGTACTGTAAAAATAAACCAAAGAAATAGCTGATCTTTATAACCCAGCCAGTCCCATGATCAAACTTATTTCCCACTCTAAAAAAAAAAAAAAAAAAAAAAAATTAAAGTGTGTGTGTGTGTGCACGCACATGCATGCACACGCCAGCAGAACTTACCTTGACCTCTATGAAGTCGGGGTTCCCCAAGGACACCAGCTCAGCGTAGGCCTGGAGTTCATCCACGTTCCAACACTTGACAAGTGTCAGTCTGTAGACTGTTCGTTGTTGCTGAAACAGGGAAAACAACTTGGCTTTCACCCGAGCACAAGTTACAGATTCACCCAAGAAAGAGCACTGGCCAACACCCTTGACTCACAGGGAACCCAGGTCAGGGAAAGGCCCTGTGCACATACAAACTGAAGTTACTTTTTAAAAGGACACGGACTGCTCAGCTAGCTCAGCTGGTGGAGCACAGGACACTTAAAAAGATTTTATCTTTAATTAACTTTGTGCACGTGGTGTGTCTGTGTGTGGGTTTGTGTTCATGAGCACTGTGCCTTCTGAGGCCAGAAGAGGGCATCAGACCCTGCCCCTGCCCCTGCCCCTGCACACGGGTGCTGAGAAAGGAACCCTGGGCCTCTGGGAGAGCAGCAAGTCCTCTTGCCCTCAGGGTCATCTATCTCGCCAGCCTTTGAAATTACATTTTGCAGACAGGGGGAGAGAAAACATCAGCGATAGAAAGATCCTCACACTCCTTACAGATGTCAGCACATGTCTTCCTCACACCCTCATCCCTATCCCCAGTATCCAGAACCATGTTAGTCACTAACGCACGCACGCACGCACGCACGCACGCACGCACGTACACACGCACGCACGCACACACACAAATTGAACTGGCTTGAATATGAGCACAGGGGCTAGCAAGATGGCTCAGTGAGGGAAGGTGCTTGCTGCCAATCCTCACAACCTGAGTTCAATCTCTGGGCCCCACATAGTGGTGGGTAAGAACCAGTCCCTGCAAGTTGTCTACTTCACACACACACACACACACACACACACACACACACACACACACGAGGCATTAAAATAAATGGGAGACTAGTTAGGCAAAGGAAGATGATTATGGGGGAGAATGGAGGAAGGTAATAGAGAGTAAACATGATCTGAAGGCACTATATACATGTATGAAAATGCCAAAAGGAGGCCCATTATTAAGTACATTCATAATACTAATAAAAACTTTAAAAAGAAAGCAAGAAGTTGATTAAATCCTATTAGGTGATGGGGAGTCAACACAGATAACAGCTCAGACAACAACCCTGCGGACTGTGAGTGAAACGTGACTTATCACTCCCTTCTTTCCGGCGTTCCTGTCATTTATAATCTCTGGCATTTCGTGTTGCCAGCGAAGTCATGCTCACAAGTAGTCGCCAGCATCTACCACAAAACCCAAATTGGTGCAGGCTTTTTCCAAAAGCATTAGGATCACAGTCGTAAAGACTGTGACAGACCGACAACCCGAGACTCTGCTACCTCCAGGGGCCTGAAATAAATGGATAAGATTCAAAGACTTTCTGGAAGCCCTCAGAAGACCATTACTGACAGCTTAAAATCCAAATCAAAGGCTGAGATTTTGCCCTTAAGGGAGGCCAGACCTGGGAAGCACAGGGGACAATGTGCAGCAAGTTCCCAGGAGCCCTAGCAAGCAGGACTCAAAATAATCAAGAGAAAAGAAAGTATTCCATGCTCCCTACTTCGGTGTTTGGGGGACCAGAAAAAGTGTAATTCATAAAAAGAAAAAACACACTTTTTTTAAAAGGCAAGTCTCCTGCAGCTCAGGCTAACCAAGCACGGCCTTGAGCTTCTGCCTCCGCTTTCTGGGTACCAGGATGAAAGGCCGCACACTCCCGGACCCTGCACACTTGAGAGCTTTCACGGAGCAAGCTTAGAGATATACAGTGAAGAGCATTTGTCAGGCACATCAAAAGCATTTCCTTCCTATCTACTTAGTTCTTTAGAAAGGCATTTTACCAGGCAAGACAGGAAATTTCTAAATTTCCTTTAAATAGCTACCCGGCTTCCACCACCAAATCGAAGACATACAGGGCTGGGCTGAAGAGATGCTGGGCAGTGAAGAGCACATTCTCCTCGCCGAGACCGGAGTT
The DNA here is from genome assembly GCF_964271855.1 of Acomys minous. NCBI lineage: Eukaryota > Metazoa > Chordata > Mammalia > Rodentia > Muridae > Acomys > Acomys minous. Next base: position 79,013,350 of record NC_140498.1, read on the forward strand.
CAGTTCCCAGTAACCATGCCGAACAGCTCAGAATCACCTGGAATTCCAGGTTCCGGGCATCTGATGCCCTCTTCTGGCCACCATGGACACCTGCACTCTCTCTCATATGCACACAAACACACACACATACATATAATTTAAAAATAAAAGAGATATTCCCAATTAGACTCACAAAAAGGCTGTATATCTTGTTTTAAAGTTTTCCTGAAAGCTATATCAAATCAAGGAAGCCAAGGCAAAAATGACTGAACTGCACACAAAAGCAGTAAATTGTAAGTAATATAATTGGATTCTTGGAAAGCTACCAACTTAAAAAAAAAGTCAGATTCAAAGAAAGTGGCCAATTACCAAGCAAAACCCACCAGCTCTCCCAGCCTAGTGCAATAGCAAGTTAAAATAACCCGGGTAGGATGGGATCCAGAGCACCCATGCACCCTCAGTATGTTCAAGTCCTACCTTTGTGAGACAGGGTAGTTGTGCATGCTTTTAAATATTAACCCAGTAAGCCCAGCGCTTGGATGGCTTTGGCAAGAATGCTGCAAGTTTAAAGCCTGGGCTAGACTGCAAATATCAGGCCAGCCTGGCCTACACAGTGAGTGCTGGGCTAGCTGGGCTACACAGTGCAACCTTGTTTCCAAACAAACAAAAAAATAGCTTTTGTTTAGTCGCTGGATGGTTGTGGTTTTTTGTTTGTTTGCTTGCTTGCTTGCTTGCTTGCTTGTTGTAGCACTTAGAACTTAATCCTGTAGCACTAAGGACTAAGCCTTGCAGAAATAAATCCTGCCAAGTCCAGGGATCACACTGAGATGGCTCAGTGTGAGAGTGCACGAGGTACAAGCATGAGAACCTAAGTTCAGACCCCCAGAACTCAAGTAAAAAGCCAGGCATGGGCACACACACCTGGGACCCTAGCACTGGGGGCTCGTGGGGTGACAGAGGTAGGAGGATCACTGCATCACTGGTGGCAGCCTCACTCCAGGTTCAGTGTGAGAACCTGTCACAAGGTAATAAGGTAGAGAGTGACACAGCAGGACATCCTCCCCTGGCCTCCACACACCACAGCACTTGCACCCCTCCCACACACTCACAAAACACACACACACATACATACATCACATATTTACACACCAAAACTGAACTAAGCCAGCCCTAACAGAGGAACGGCTCCATCCCAGCAAAGACCATTTACAGAATAGAAGGAAGAGAATATTCCATTTAAACATCTCTATTAAAAACCCAATGAGTCTTTTCTGAGAGACCTAGACAAAACTCTGCCTCCACAGAGGATGGATTTACAAACTGAGATTAGCTCCCAGAGGGAGCAACAAACCCTTTAAACAAAGAGCCTGGAGAGGCTACGACCAAGGGAGACGGGAGCGACAGGAGCCAGCACTTGCTGTGCAGATGTTCCAAGTGTCCTGTGTCTTTCCGAGATCCCAGCATCTGTCCGAGCTTCAGGAGGAGTCTTGGGAACCTGTGACTATTCTCTTCACTTGACAAACACGAATCCAGGCCCAGAGTGGCTGAGCGAACAGTGGCGAAGCCGGTGATCCCAGATGCGACCTCAGTAATAGGAACCCTAGGAATTGGGCTTGCTTGCTCTGTCTCTGTGTCTGTCTGTCTATCCGCTAACCCTTGTAAACTGAGAGAAAATACACAATGAAATATGACCGAGGATTTGACTCTGGGGCTAGAGTGCTCGCCTTCCCTACAGTGAGGCCCCAGTGTCCATCCCCAGCACCACACGACCCAGGCATGGTGGCACATGTCTGTCATCCCAGCACTGGAGAGATGATGGTGGGAGAGTGAGGAGTTCAAAGGTCACCCTGAGATACATAGCAAGCTTGAGGCAAGCCTGCACTACATGAGACCTGACTCACAAAATGGTAATGCCAGCACTCGGGGAGGCAGAGGCAGGCATGTCTCTGTGAGTCTACAGAGTGAGTCCAGGACAGCCAGGACTACAAGAGAAAACTTGTCTCAAACAACAACAACAAAAAGTGTTCGCTGTTCTTATAGAGGACCTGAGTTCTGTGCCCCACACCCCAACTGGCCGGTTTATTGTTGCTTGTAACTCCAGATCATGGGAATCCTACACCCTCCTTTGGCCTCAGAACTCACATGCACAGACAAACACATAATAAACATCTTTTTTTTAAAAAATACGTGACTAAACGCATATTCCCCACTGATCTACTGTAATAAATATAATAAAGTCCACATCTATACCAGATCCCTTCCAGCTGCACAGTGTTAACTGTTGCTGTCCAGTAGCAATGGTGGTTTTCAACCAGGGGCGAACTCTGCAGCCCTGAGGATATTCTGTTCTAACTTTGAAACTTCTTTCCACAGGGTGATACCTTGAGAACCCTTTGTGGAGTCCCCAAGTGGGGGTGCTACTGACATCTAGTGGGCAGAGGCCAGAGCTGCTGCTGAGCTCAATATAATCCCAAGCACACAGCCACCCCCCAACACACACACACACACACACACACACACACACACACACACACACACAGTGTCACAATTATTCAATGAAAAGGCCAATGGAGCAAAAGCCAAGAAGTCCTGTTAGAGCAGGTATTTCTGTGTCCATTAGGGAGTCTTGACTGTCCTTGGCCATTTGTTTAATGTTCATGTTTAGGATCTAACTAGCTCCTTCCAGAAATATGCAACACCCTCTGTTAACCTAAAAAACAAAATCTATTCATTTAAGTGTGTCCAATGCACGCACACGCCACAGCATGCTGCAGAGGTCAAAGAGCAACTTTAAGGACCCCGAACTCGGGTCAGGCTTGGCAGTAAAAGCCCGTACCCACTGAACTATCTCACTGGCACACCCAGCAGAGCCATTGCTCATGCCAAAAGCGATGGCTGATGATGAACTCGGAGCTGGAGGGTGCTTGGACTTCCTCCTGGAGATGCTGTGGAGAGCTGGTGTTAGTCTTTGCTGGGACTAACTGCTGAGTCAACTGTGAAGCCATCTGAGCCTGGAACTCTCTTTGGACAAGTCTTTAAATTATAAAACCAGAAGGCTAGAAAGCTGGCTCAGTGGTTATGGCTCAGTGGTTACAAGTGCTCACTGCTCTCGCAGAGAACCCAGCAGGCAGATCACAACCATCTGCAACCCCCAGGGGGTCTGAACTCTAGGGGCACTGCACTCCATGTACATGTACGTGTACACACACACACACACACACACACACACACACACACACACACACACAATTAAAATAGGCTGGTTGTGGCGGTGCACACCTTTAATCCCAGCACTTGGAAGGAAGAGGCAAGTGGATCTCTTTGGTTTAAGGCTAATCTGGTCTACATAGTGAGTTCCAGGCCAACTAGGGCTCCAGAGTGAGACTCTGTCTCAATAAGTAAATAAATAATAAAATCAAACTATTTATAAACCCTGTTATTAGTTAGCTTTTGGTTGCTGTGATACAACCCCAGGACCAAAAGCAGCCCGGGGAGGAGAGGGTTTGCTTGGCTGACAGGTCACAGTCCATCACAGAAGGAAGTCAGGGCAAGAACTAGAGGCAGGAACCGAGGCAGAGCTCGTGGAGGGACGCTGCTTACTGGCTTGCTCAGCCGGCTTTCTTACACAGCCCAGGACAGGGTGGCACCGCCCTCAGTGTGTGGGGCTTATCCCCAGAAATTCACTACTTAAGAAAATGGCCCAGAAGCTTGCCTCCTGAGCCCCTTGCCTACTAACTAGGACTACTTGCCTACAATCTAATGGGGGCGGTTTCTCAATTCAGGTTCCTTCTACCCAGGAGACCCCCGCATACGTCAAGCTGGTAAAAAACCTAACCAGTATAGACTCACAGCCTCCTGGTTTGCTTTTGTGTTATTTTTTTCCTAGCTTTGTTTCCCAAGAATTTGTACATTTCATCTAACTGACGCAAAGTCATTCAAAACATCTTCCTCTTCTGAGTATATGCATGACGTATGTGTACACATTTGTGAGCATGCATGCAGGCAGGCATATACACGCCACAGGACGTGTGTGGAGGCCAGAGGACAACTTAGAATGTCCACCTCCACCTTCTACCTTGTTTGAGATGGCATTTCCTTGGTTGTCCCCTGCTGCCTAAGCCAGGCCAGCCAACCCATGTCAGCACGGTGGCACTGACCGAAGCTGCACACTGCTAAGCCTGGCTCCACCTGAGTTCTCAGGATTACTAAGGATTGTGCGTGGCAAGTGCTTGGCCCACTGAGCCATCTCCCTAGCCCTTGTTTGATTTTCAACATCTCAAGATGTCCAGTGTGGTGGTTTGGGTGAGGGCGGCACCCATAGGCTCATATATTTGAATGCTTGTTCCTAACTTGGTGGAACTGTTTTGGGAAGGATTAGGAAGTGTGGCCTTGTTGGAGGAGTGGGGGGTGGGGTGGACCTTTGAGGTTTCAAAAGCCCATACTAGGGCCAGTCTCTCACTCTCTGCCCCCATCTTGCAGATCAGCTGTGAGCTCTCAGCTACAGCTACAGCGCATGCCTGCCTGCCTGTCTGCAGTCACGCTCCCTGGCATGATGGCCATGGGACTCACCCTCTGAAAGTGCAAGCAAGCCCCCAGGTACATTCTTTTATCAGCTGCCCTGGTGATGGTGTCCCTTCACTGCAAAAGGACAGTAACTAAGTTCAGCAACACTCCCTTTTCACACCTAATCCTGCACATTTGTCTTGTCTCGTCTCATTGGCTGATTTTGCAGTCAGTCCTATGGGCTTTTTGTTATGAGCCAACTTTGGTTTTTATAATCACCTCTCTTCTGTTTCATTAGCTTCTTTTTTCCCTCCCAAGCGCTTGCTCTGTGGGTAATTTGCAGTTCATATCTAATTTCTTAATATGTATTGATCTTTAGTCTTTCTTTACCAAAATAGGAGCTTTGTCTCTGTAAAAACATTTCTTTCTCGTCACGGGGAAGAAAGGTCCAGACTGACGACCCACGGTGGGTTCTATGTGGCTGAACCTTCAATGTTGAAGAATATCATTCCTGGGGCTGGAGAGATGGCTCAGCGGAAAGGAGCACTGGCAGGGCAGCCAGGTCTGATCCCCAGCACCCACATGGCAGCTCACGGCCATCCGTAACTCCAGCTCCAGGGAATAGGACGTCTTTTCCTGGCCTCCATAGGTACCAGAGCGTAGTGCATAGACATACACTCAGGCAAAATGCCCATACAAAAAAAAATAGCAAAAAAAAAAAAAAATGTGGTCTCCATCTTCCTAAGTCTGGCCTGGAGCCCCAAGTAGGCTTGGCCATCTTACCCTCAAAGACGAAAGAGCTATCAACAGATGACCCTTACGAGAAGACACGTGAATTAAACAGCAGGAGACAACTTCAGGGTGTATTTTTATGTATTTATTTTGCGGGCAACATTTCATGTTGCCCATGCTAGTTAATGCCAACTTGACAGAACTCGGAATCATGTGGGGGATGGTTTTTCAAGACAAGGTTTCTATGTATCCTTGGCTGTCTTGGACTCCCACTGTAGACCAGGCTGGCCTCAAACTCACAGGGACCCACCTGCCTCTGCTTCCCGAGTGCTGAATTAAAGGTATGCGCTACCGTGCCCAGCTGAGGCACAATCTTAACTACATTTACTGATGTGGGAAGGCCAAGGCCTCACTGTCACCACTTGCTGGCTGGTCTAGAGGATGCTGAGCAGCATGCATTCACTGCTCTGTCCTGACTCTGGATGCCATGTGACTGGCTGCTTCAAGCGCTTGCTGCCTTGACTTCCCTGTCATCCCCCTGCTGTTCTGCGCCTTGAACTGTTGGGCCCTTTCCCCTTTAAGTCACTTACCATGTAATTGTGGCAAGTTGAATTCTATCTACAGAACCCATGTAAAAAGCCAGATGTGAAGCCGGGCATGGTGATGAACACCTTTAATCCCAGCACTCGGGAGGCGGATCGCTGTGAGTTCAAGGCCAGCCTGGTCTACAAAGCAAGTCCAGGACAGACAAGGCTACACAGAGAAACCCTGTCTCAAAAAACAATCAAACAAAAACAAAAAACCAAAAAACCCAGCCAGATGTGGTGGCTCACATCTGTAATCACAGCACTCCTACTGAGAGAGGGAAGACAGAGGATCAGCTGGGAGCCCATGGGTTAGCTTTCCTGGAGTATACTTCCCACTGACAAAAATAAGGGAGCCCTTCTCAATAATGTGAAGAGAAAAGCTGACCTCTGACATCACCACATGCACCATGGCTGCTTGTGCACGCAAGTGCAAACACGCATGTGCAGGCACACACAACACAAACTCACACACACGATACATATATAAATGTAAACGGCAGCATAGACACCGGGGAAAAAGAAACTCAGAGGGCGAAGTGGAGAGGAAGCGGTCAGGAAATAAAATTAGCTGCAACGTCAAGAGTTATCCACAGAAAAGCTGATGAAGTGGCCAAGGAGCCAGCGCGTGAACTGCAGGCCCCTGCTGCCAGCCCAGCAGCCCGACTTCAACCCCCCCGCCCCACACAGTGGTGATGGTGGGACAACTCCCTTCCACAAGCTGTCCTCTAACCTACACACACACACACACACACACACACACACACACACACACGCGCGCGCGGGGGGGGGGGGGGGGGACAGCGACAGAGAGACAGAGACATAAACATATGGCTTTTAAAAACTGAATTAACATTTTAAAAAATAACTGGGAAAAGTAATACAAAAATCTATTGCTGTGAATGGAACAAAGGAGCAGAGAACAACATAAACAAACACAGGAAGCCAGGGAGGTGACAGCAGAGCATTATGGGATGCTTGACACAGAATGATGGAGCACTTGCAAAACCATTTTCTAAGACTGATCAGAGGAGGAGAAAATGGGAGTGCTGCCGTAAGCATCCGTGGAGTCCGGCTGTAGTCCTCAGCCCCTGCGGGCCACGGGAGGAGCACCGTGGACTTAGGCCCCCATAAAGCTCCTGCCAAAAACAGAGCTGGTAAGAGGGACCTGCAGTTCAGTTCATCTGAGCAGCCTTAACTCAGACGGGAAAAACAAAAACCAAGGCATGAAAGCACTTCTTGGGAAGAGGGTTCACTGGGAGTGGGAGGGGAGTAAGAGAGGAAGTGGTGGGAAATATGAATACAGTGTATACATGTGTGAAATGGGAAGGAATGAAGTTTTTAAATGATTTTTTTGTTGTTGTTTAACCTAATAACACAAAAGAGATACACCGTGACCACCTGAAGCCTATTTCAGAGATGGAATGGGGCTTGGTACTTGAAAATCAGCGCCAGTCCCCACAGTGGCAGAAGAACAGGACAGGATGAAAAGAAGCAAGTGAACTCAACAGTCACAATCCTAAAACCCTAGGGCCCTGGGAACAAACGCCGCTTTCTCTAGACCGATGATGAGTAGCTGTGAAAAGTCAACAGTGAAACGCAATGGAACACCAAGTGTTCCTCCTAAGTCCAGACGACAAAAGCAAGTTAGTGCTGGGACTTTCCCAGAGGCTGCATCACACAGCAAAGCTGGTCCTACAGGAGAAACGAAAGGAGACCACAGGCCGGCAAGAGGGCTGAGCAGGGACAAGTGCTGGCCGCCAGCCTCTCAACCCGGGTCTGATGCCCAGGACCCACATGGTGGAAGGAGACAACCAACTCCTGCAAGCTGTCCTCCACATGTGTGCTATTTTGTGCGTACTATGGAATGCGTGTGCCAGCACACACACACATACACACTCACACGCACTTAAAAGATCCACATGACTTGAAAAACAAAGAATTAATCAAAAAACTAATTTCTACATAGCTTCAATAATTTTTGAAAATTAAAAAATTATCACTTACCAGTGGCATCCAACACTATATATTTGCAAGTAAATCTTACAAAGTACATGAATTGTAAACCACCACTGAAAAAAAATTTAAAAGACCCACATATTTGGAAGACAAAAGGAGGACGATCTCAAATTCAAGCCTGCCTGGGCCACAAGGTGAATTCAAGGCCAGTCTGGACTAATGACCCAAGAGACCCGTCTCAAAAAAAAAAAAAATTACAAATGTAGGTCAATACTCTAATGCAAGGATCAATACATTCTGTCCCAAAGGCTGAATGGGATCCTCTACTTGTTCTCCTATAGCCTTGAACTAAAAATGGATTTTATGTCTGAACAATTACACTCTGTCTTGTAACCGACAACAGAAACCTTGAAGTGCAATTAAACACAGTGCACCACCACCTCAACAGGTGTCTACCTGGACACTGGGCTCCGTCTTCACTATTCTAGCCGGGACTCTGTAGATGTGAGTTTATTGAGCTATGTTTTCTCCCTTCCTACAGCATCACCTGCACACAATCCCCTCACTGTGGCTCAGGGCGTGTGGAGCTGAGGTGACGTGCACATGTGCGAGCAAACGAGCGTGTGTGCGTGCCTGCATGTGTGGATGCGTGTGTGTGTGTGTGTGTGTGTGTGTGTGTGTGTGTGTGTGTGTGTGTCCATGCGTGCAGGTACCCAGGGAGGCCAGAAGACGGCATTGGATCCCCTGGGGCTGCAGTTATAGGCTGTATGACTGCCCAGAGTTCACACTGGCCATCTTTCCAGCCCCTATAGTCAAGGTCTTAAGTCATTAGGTGTTAAATACAGACATACTCATGAATTAAATACTATTATTCCTGTTAAGTGTTTTAAAATATTCCAGAACCACTGGCATGGTTCATGGGGTAAAAGTGCTTGCTGTCAAGCCTGAGAACCTGAGTTCGAGCCCTGGACCTGCATAATGGAAAGAGAGAACTGACTCTTACAAGTGGTCATCTGATCTCCAGGTGTGTGTCTTGACATGCCCACACCCCCACACAAATACACAGAGAGATAAATTAATGAACGTTAAATTAAAAAAAAAAACTTTTTAAATAAAAATTTCCAGTGTCCCCTCCACTGTCTAAAGCAGGAGGCTGACCAAACAAGAATTTTCAATACTGACACGTGTCTGACAAAGGCTGGGGCTGGCTATATGTTACGGCGGCCTCTGCTCTCCGGCTTTTTATGTAGCCATAATAAAATGTTGAAAGCCACACAACTACGTGTTGGAAGTCTGCTGCTTCTAATTAGGCTGCACGTTCCAGATGAGGTTATTACGGCCCAGGCTACAGCTCTTAATTCCAGTGATTCATCGTGACAGTTGCAATTCAAGACAAACTAGTTGAGGTGGTGTCAAAACAAGATAAAAACGGCCGCCTAAAATATTGCAGCGGCTTACTAGTAATCAAAGGGAGGTAAATTAAAGCAGTAATGAGGTACCATTTTGGATTATCAAATTGGCACGGGTTGTGTCTTTTAAATAGCAGTACTCAACGCTCCCCAGACAGACACTCACTCCCTCATGGTGGGACTGTGACTCAGCACAGGCATTTTGGAGAGTAACAAGGCAACGTGATTAAGGAAGCTAGAAAATATCAAACTATGGTGATCTGGTAGCTGCATTTTTAAAAATTCGTTCGCAGACAAACGCTGAGGAGTGAGACTATTCAGCAGAGCCCATCAGTCTCAAGATGCCAACGCCAAGCAACAGCTATTGATCTACAGTGTGGCCGTTCAGCCAACACCTGTGGCGCTATTTCTGGTGGTATCTGTGAACCCCAGCATAGCTGAGACTGATATTCCAAAGGAAAACAGGGCTCGGTGTAGCCAGGTGGGCTAGTTTCTTGTCCTATAGCTGTGGTAAAATATCCTGACAAAAGCAGCCTAAGGAAGGAAGGGCTTATCTTGGCTCACGGTTCAAGGGCACACAGTCCACCCCGCCGGGGAAGGTGCAGGAGCTGTAACAAGAGGCAGCTGGCCACACTGCATCTGCAGTCAAACAGGAAACAGCAACACATGCTCCCATGTGTTCTCAGCTCACTTCCTCCTTTCTTTGTACTCCAGACCAGGCTGTAGGAATGGTGCATCTCCTCCCACCTCAAGCTAATCAAGAGAATCCCTCCAAAGGCAAGTCTCCTGCCAAACTCACATTCAATACGAGCCACCATAGTGGGATTCTTGGAAAGGGAGAGTGAGCTAAGGTTGAATAAGTTTGTTTTCTTAGACTCTCATTCCTACCAAAACTTTGAAAAAAAAACTGTTCTAGAGGAATGTTTATTGACAGGCAAGGATTTTCATATCGAATTTATGAAAAAAAAAATAGTAACAGGTGAGTGTGAGCACTCAGGATTGAAGATCACTGCCACAAGGTGACAGAGCAGTCCTGGGACACAGAGCACCATATAGAGGTCAGAGAGCAGTGCCGCCAGAATCAGTCAGTGGAGGCTCACGGTGCAGCCCCGCCCAGCTGCTGCACCAGCTCCCATCACTGGAGCTGTAAATCCCCTGGCAGTATTCCCAGGGACACTGCCCATCCATCATCCCTGAAGTAAACGCGGTGGACAGAAGCAGCTGGACCCGAGGCACACAGAACACAAGTATGACAGAGACACTCACACAAGTATCAAGGCCGCCCCAGACTACCACAGCAGGGTCAATTGGCAAGAATGCTGGGTGACTGGTAACCACACACGTCCCTCAGATTGAGCCAATAAACTCGACACCCGATCTACGTCCAGAAAGACTGCTTGAGCCAGCCCCAGAGTGAGTTCCAAACAGTAAGAAAGCAACCCCTTCCACGACTAGATTGTTTAAGGGAAAAATGTTGGTGTTGAGGAATGTTTACATTCTTTAACTTAAATCATGTGCTTAAGCCTGGATCTCAAAACAAAAGAGACTGATTAAAGGTGACTTGGTCCTTGAATCAAGTTTACCAAGCTCCCTCTCTGGAACATCTATTAGTGAGGTGTGCCTGTGGGGACAGGACTGTTCCTCGTGTCTCGTGTTTAAAAGCAAAATCAGAAATGACAGAAACTGAACCTGCAAGAGGCAGGTCAGGGCCAGGGAGATGGCTCGGCAGTCAAACACACTTGCCAAATAAATGAGCCTGGAGCCTGGAGTTCCAACCCCAGGACCTAGAGGTAAAAGCAAAGGAGCAATTGTACAAGGTCATCCTGTGGCACTCTGCTACAGACACATAAAATAATAAGAAAAAGTAATAACAGTAATTAAATAAAACTTTTAAAAGAGGGGCTGGATCAATGGCTGAGCAGCTAAAAGCGCATACTGCTGTGGCAGAAGACCCAAGTTCAATCTCGCACCCACAACCATATGAAATCCCAGCTCCACGGGATCTAACGTCCCTTCTGGCCTCTGCAGGCACTGCACTCACGCGTGCACACGTGCACACACAAATTTAAAGGATTTTATTAGAGGATGCCTCGGTCCCCGAAGTAAGCCTATAATGTTTATTAGTGAGCTGTGCCTGTGGGGACAGACTGGTGAGCCTGGCTTTTCTTTTTTTTTTTTTTTTTAAATATTTTATTTAATTTTAGTTTATGTGCATTGGTGTAGGGGTGTTAGATCTTGGGGTTACAGACAGTTGTAATCTGCCATGTGGGTGCTAGGAATTGAACCCGGGTCCTTTGGAAGAGCAGGCAGTGCTCTTAACCACTGAGCCATCTCTCCAGCCCCGAGCCTGGCTTTTCAAGATTAATCAGACACTTAGCAAATCGAGTCTCCGAGAAGAAAGACAGAGAGAACCACAGCAGCATGGGCACTGTGATCGTGCCTTCCTGGAGATCGCTTTCCTAAGGTGACAGGCTTGGAAAGCTTTAAGAAGGAAATGACCAGACATGGTGGCACATGCTCTGCCTCCAGTCCTCGGGTAAGAGTGGGAGGACGCTGAGTTCACAGTTAGATAGTGGAAACCCTGTCTCAAACAAACAACTAAAAAAAAAAAAAAATGGAGACAGTGCATGTCTATGTAAAAAATAAGATAAGATTATTTGCATAACAAAAGGTTTTTAAAAACCATATTGTTAGGACCGCAGGATGGCTCAGCAGTAGAACTTTTAAGTATAATCCCCCAGTGAGGGGCTAGGGCATGGTATGGTTGGCACTTGCCTAGAATCCCCCAGGGAAGGGGACAGGAGTGTGGCTCAGTGGTAGAGCACTCACTCGCCTAACATTCACAAAGCCCCGAGTTCCATCCTCAGCATAAAAATAAATAAAATACAGAAATGAACATACCCATACACATGTACACACACACACACACACACACACACACACACACACACACACACACTCACTACCTATCAAAAAGGTGTGCAGTGTGTTCCAACTGCGTCTTCGGGAACTGAAATGTACTTTGTGTGGGTTGGATGGTTTCACCATCACAACAAACACAGAACACTAAGTGGAGAGCAGGCGGCGATGCCACGGGCTAGAGCTCTGGGAGGTTCTGAGCTGCACCCTCAGAAGAATCAGGAGGTCTCCTGTCGGCACCCCCAGTCCTGCCATCCCCAGAGAACACAAGCAAAGCAGGCCTTGCTCCACCCTGAGGAAGAAAGGGGAGGCTCGAGGAGGCTGCGGAGGTTGTAACCATGTGCGGCCAGGGCTGCAGCTCAGTGCTGGCCCAGCATGCACAAAGCCCTGGCCTCCATCCCAGCACAGCATCAACTCCAAAGATTGCTCTTTATGTGCAACTGAACATCTCTGGCTGGTCCCAGGTTCAACCATTTTCCCCCTGCTGTGCGGCTGGATTTAGGAACGGAACAAAACGCTGGATATAAATGGTATTTATTCCAACCCAGTGCCTCGAGGACTAATGGACTAATTCTCTTACTCCTATGAAGGAGAATGAGTTTTTCCCACACGTGGTGCCTTCTTGAAGGCCCTCATCAGACGTGCAAGTTATCTTTAAATCACCATAAATCAAACAGACCCCAAATGGTCTCTAGCATCTGCATTTCCCGAAAGAGCTAATAAAGCTTTTTCAGATGTCAATTTGAGAAAGTGATTCCTTCCTTCTGGCTTCAACCAGCCAAAGACATTAGCTCCTGATCATTCTCTTTAATTTCCCTTTCCCCTTAAACTCTGCTTTTAATAAATCAAATGTGATGATTCTCATAAGAGAGTTCGATTCTAATCTCCAGAACAAGGACGGCTGGGCTCAAAGTCTAAAGTAGGCTGGAGATGAGCAGCCTTGAAGGAGCCCACTTGCAAAGAAAGGGAAGGTTATGAAGAGAGCTCAGCAGCAAAGAAGAAAAAAGAAAAATGAAAAATGGAAAAAAAAAACCAAACAAACCAAAAAACCGAGCCTCTGAGGTCAGCAAAATAGCCTCAAGGGTAAAAAAAAAAGGCACTTGCTGCCGAGCTCCTCCCCCCCACATGGAAGGAGAGAACCAACTCTGAAAAGTTGTTCTCTGACCTCTGACAAGTGACAAGATATATATCTATATATCAATATATATAGATATATAGATATATATCAATCAGTTGCCAGCATTGCCGAGAACATGAAAAGCCTTCTGGTGCAGTCCATGACCTTCTCCCCTTTTTCTTCACCTCATGAGTTTGTCTGTGTGACCTTGGTCTCTGCCTCCCTGAATGCTGAGATGAAAGGTATACACCACCACACCCACTTCTTTGGAGGGGGGGTTGTTTGCGTGTTTGTTTTGAGACAGGGTTTCTCTGTGTAGCCTTGGCAGTCCTGGACTCACTTTGTAGACCAGGCTGGCCTCGAACTCACAGAGATCCTCCTGCCTCTGCCTCCTGAGTGCCAGGATTAAAGGCGAGCGCCACCATGCCCAGCAGTAATTCACTTCTTGATGCCCAGGCAGCACGTACACAGAGCAGCTCCCAACTGCCTGTAACTCCAGCTCCTGGGAGCCTGATGCACTCCCGTGGCCTCCCTGGGCACCTGCACCCACACGGCATACATTCACACAAAGGCACACACATACAAGTTTTTTTTTTAAACTAAGCTGAGTTTCTGAAATGCAAAGGCTTAAGCTCTGCTTGCTAGCACTTTTCTTGATCTTGCCAATAAGAAGTCATGCTGGGCCGTAAACAACCTACAAATGACCCTCTCTCTCCCTCTCTGTCTCGCCAGAGGACAGGGGCTGTGTGTACTGCCCGCCTCACTATATGTTAGCTCTCAGTACCTAGCTGCAGTGAGGTGGCAGCAGTGTGGTTGGAGTACTAGCATTTGTTTACGGACAGACAGCTCTGGCGCAGAGTATGCTCAGCCTGTGGGAGGCCCTGACTTCAATCTCCACTGTCATCAATAAAAACAAAAACAAAAGCAAATAAACAATGAACCACAAGGGGGAAAAAAATCTATACATGTTAGAAGAGGACAATCCATTTTGACCAAGAACTAATATGACAAGGTTCTATCGTAAGAAAAACAATTTGGTTAAAAAGAGGGTTTTGTATACTATACATTATGATTACATCAATATATGCACCCAAAACCCAAGCTTTTGTGAGGGTCAGTACATGGCAAAGTTCAAAGCCAGTCTTAACTACATGAGACCCTGATAGTCAATCAATCAACTGGGAAAATTAAAATAGGTTATATATTGACTGAATGCCTCTGAAGAACTTCTTAAAACTGAAAGGCAGGATCCCCGTACATAAGATAACTACTGCATTGAGCTGTATGTGGAAAACAACGCTTCCAGGCCTCACATCAAAAGGTTATAAAGGGTGCCAGGTGTGGTGGCGCACAACTTTAATCCCAGCCCTCAGGAGGCAGAGGCAGGCGGATCGCTGTGAGTTCGAGGCCAGCCTGGTCTACAAAGCAAGTCCAGGTCAGCCAAGGCTACACAGAGAAACCCTGTCTCGAAAAAACAAATAAATAAATGTCATAGAGGTTAGCAGCGGCTGCTGGGCAGAGGAAAGTAGCCTCTGTGCCAGCCTAGTAGTCTGGCTATGCCACTCAACTGACTCTGGCGGTCCATCGATTGGCTCTGAGATGCCATTCATTTCCTACACACAGTTCGCAGAAAATAAACATAAATTTTGCCCTTGCAAACATCCATTTAAGACACTGTGTTGAAAGATCTGTATGCAAGTCAAGTTTGGATATTAAACTCATGTTCCACTGGAAACGCAACAACCTCCAGGCCGAGGGTCTGTGGGGAGCTGCCTGCATTTGGGGGGCACTTGGAAGCTATGTGGATGCTAATAGTCTTCATGTGATACGTGAGCCAGAGTCTAAGAAGGCGCACAACGTAAAACTCTGTCACCTTCTGGACAGACAGATCTTGAACAGCATTTCTCATTTTTAGATAGCTGCACTGCTGGTCGAGCCCCAGTCTTCTTGGGGCTGACCTCAATATGTAATTGGCATAGAGAAAAGACAGCTTACCAAACCAAAACCACAGAAAGGATTGTTTCCTGAAAGTCACCCTCTGGGATGCTGGTTTCTAGTCATCTTGGCTTATCAAGATATAGAAATTTCTCTAATCCATTTTCCAGTGCTGTACAACCAACCATCATAAAACAATAAGCAAACTTTCAAAGAAAAGTAACAATTACAAAATATGGCTATTTTACGTTGGGACTTAGGTAGGGAGGTTGCTTTGTTTTGATACACAGTCTCCGTAAGTATCCCTTGTGGCAGAAGGGCTCCCCTCAAAGCTGACGGGGAGCAGAGAGAAACAGAGAGAGGGAGAGAATGCGCACAGAAAAGGCTAGGCAGTCTCGGAACACATATCCTGTGACCTAGCGCCTCCACACAGACCCACCCCCCACTTCTCACCACCCCCAATGCCACCAGAAAGAGATGAACCCTTCCTTCAGCTAGGCAGAGGCCCCAGGACCCAACTGTCCTTGGGTCCGTCCTCACTGACTCTGCCAGCGCTGCACTGCATTTGAACTATACCTTCTCTCAGCCAATCAAACTGACACTCAGGATCAACTATGGGGCTGGAGTTCAGCTCCCAGCACCCAGGTCAGGCAGCTTATAACTGCCTGCAGCTCCAGCAGCAGCACCAGCAGATCTAATGTCCTCTTCTGGTCTCTGCAGCCAACCCAACATGTGTGGCGCACGCGCACACACACACACACACCAATAAATCTTTAAAAAGAAAGATTATAGCAAGGCAGTGGTGCACACCTTTAATCCTAGTACTTGGGAGGCAGAGGCAGGTAGATCTCTGTGAGTTTGAGCTAGCCTGGTCTACAAAGTGAGTCCAAGACTGCCAAGGGCTACACAGAGAAACCTTAGCTCGAAACACCACAGAGAGAAAGAGAGAAAGAGAGAGAGTGAGCAGGAGAGGTTATATCACATTTCTTTACTTACTTCTTTGTAGTTTTCTTTACTAGCCCCCAATTTCAATATTCTGCCTGTAACATTTTCCCAGTCAGAGACAGGAAGGTCAACTATTAAATGTTCATTTAAGTGTGAATTGTGGGCCATGTGCAAACATTAGTTTGTTTACATACTAGGCACAGGGTTGGAAAGACGCCATAAAATGCTTGTACAAGCAGGGAGACCTGAGTTTGCTCCCCCAGACCACACATACAAGCTGGCTGTGGTGACACATGCTTGCAATCCTAGTGTTATAGAGGCAAGCCTAGGCATGGGATGCACCTGAGGGACGACACCTAAGGTTGACCTTTGACCTGCACACACGTATATCTGAACACACATAAACACAGATATTAACTAGTACAGAATACCCCATTCATAGGAGAAGCACCCCCTGAACAAGTGATTGACATGACTCCACAACGCCGCCCTAACATCTACAGTTTTCTGAGCTAACGTTTGCTGTTGGGTTTGGGGTATTGTTTTTTGTTTTGTTTGTTTTGGTGGGACAAGGTCTCAGTCTGTTTCCCTAGCTGGCCTTGAATTCACAGAGGGACAGATACCTGGGGTATAAAATCCATTGACAACAGACCTGCCTAGCATGTATGTGGTCTCAGCTTCAATTCCCAGCACCACAGTGAAAAAAAAAGTACACATAAGGGCCCTTAAAACTTTTTAAAAGCTTTGTGTTAATATTTCTTTACATGTGTGTGTGTGTGTATGTGTGTGTGTGTGTGTGTGTGTGTGTGTGTGTGTGTGTGTGAATGCAGGTGCCTACAGGAACCAGAAGAAGCTATCAGATCTTATGAACCAGAGCTGCAGGTGGTTGTGGGCCTCCTGACACGGGTGCTGGTGTTGAACTCACATGCTTGTTCAGAGCTCAGGCTCTTTAACCACTGAGCCATCTCCTTAGCCCCAAGACACTAAAATCAGGTCCTGAGACTTCTAATTAATTATGCATTACTCACATTTGACACTCAGTTCCTTATGAGCTCACACCCTGACACTCACTTACCTATGAGCTCACACCCTGACACTCACTTACCTATGAGCTCACACCCTGACACTCACTTACCTATGAGTTCACACCCTGACACTCAGTTACCTATGAGCTCACACCCTGACACTCACTTACCTATGAGCTCACACCCTGACACTCACTTACCTATGAGCTCACACCCTGACACTCACTTACCTATGAGCTCACACCCTGACACTCACTTACCTATGAGCTCACACCCTGACACTCACTTACCTATGAGCTCACACCCTGACACTCACTTACCTATGAGCTCACACCCTGACACTCAGTTACCTATGAGCTCACACCCTGACACTCAGTTCCTTATGAGCTCACACCCTGACACACAGTTACCTATGAGCTCACACCCTGACACTCAGTTACCTATGAGCTCACACCCTGACACTCACTTACCTATGAGTTCACACCCTGACACTCAGTTACCTATGAGCTCACACCCTGACACTCACTTACCTATGAGCTCACACCCTGACACTCAGTTACCTATGAACTCACACCCTGACACTCAGTTACCTATGAGCTCACACCCTGACACTCACTTACCTATGAGCTCACACCCTGACACTCACTTAACTATGAGCTCACACCCTGACACTCACTTACCTATGAACTCACACCCTGACACTCACTTAACTATGAGCTCACACCCTGACACTCACTTACCTATGAGCTCACACCCTGACACTCACTTACCTATGAGCTCACACCCTGACACTCAGTTACCTATGAGCTCACACCCTGACACTCACTTACCTATGAGCTCACACCCTGACACTCACTTACCTATGAGCTCACACCCTGACACTCAGTTACCTATGAGCTCACACCCTGACACTCACTTACCTATGAGCTCACACCCTGACACTCACTTACCTATGAGCTCACACCCTGACACTCACTTACCTATGAGCTCACACCCTGACACTCAGTTACCTATGAGCTCACACCCTGACACTCACTTACCTATGAGCTCACACCCTGACACTCACTTACCTATGAGCTCACACCCTGACACTCACTTACCTATGAGCTCACACCCTGACACTCACTTACCTATGAGCTCACACCCTGACACTCACTTACCTATGAGCTCACACCCTGACACTCACTTACCTATGAGCTCACACCCTGACACTCACTTACCTATGAGCTCACACCCTGACACTCACTTACCTATGAGCTCACACCCTGACACTCACTTACCTATGAGCTCACACCCTGACACTCAGTTACCTATGAGCTCACACCCTGACACTCAGTTACCTATGAGCTCACACGCTGACACTCAGTTACCTATGAGTTCACACCCTGACACTCACTTACCTATGAGCTCACACCCTGACACTCACTTACCTATGAGCTCACACCCTGACACTCAGTTACCTATGAGCTCACACCCTGACACTCACTTACCTATGAGCTCACACCCTGACACTCAGTTACCTATGAGCTCACACCCTGACACTCAGTTATCTATGAGCTCACACCCTGACACTCACTTACCTATGAGCTCACACCCTGACACTCACTTACCTATGAGCTCACACCCTGACACTCACTTACCTATGAGCTCACACCCTGACACTCAGTTATCTATGAGCTCACACCCTGACACTCAGTTACCTATGAGCTCACACCCTGACACTCAGTTACCTATGAACTCACACCCTGACACTCAGTTACCTATGAGCTCACACCCTGACACTCAGTTACCTATGAGCTCACACCCTGACACTCAGTTACCTATGAACTCACACCCTGACACTCAGTTACCTATGAGCTCACACCCTGACACTCAGTTACCTATGAGCTCACACCCTGACACTCAATTACCTATGAACTCACACCCTGACACTCACTTACCTATGAGCTCACACCCTGACACTCACTTACCTATGAGCTCACACGCTGACACTCAGTTACCTATGAGTTCACACTCAGTTCCTTATGAGCTCACACTCAGTTCCTTATGAGCTCACAGGCTGACAGTTCCTCATGAGTTCACACTTATAAGTTACTTATGAATTACCTATGAGCTCATGCTTAATTGTAGAACTTTCTGGAAATTAACTTTCTACTTAAACCCAGATTATCTGCTGCCATCGCAGGCAGGCAGGCCCCAGGCTGCTTCCCAGCACACTGCATTTTGAACCTTGTGGACATGTTTCTCTTTTTAAGTGCATGACAAGCAGATAACACAAAAAAGGACACAGAGCCAGCACACTCAAAGAGAAACTTGGTAATCAGATGAGAAATGATTGTTGTCCTTAAAAGTCTGATTTTCTAAGTGAGAAAGTAAGTAAGCCAGGAAGACAGAGAGATGGCTCCACGGGTGAAATCGGCAAGATGAAGTCAATCCCAGAAGCCATATGGAGATGCTGAGCGCAGTGGAGGGCGATCCCAGCACTCCTACAGATGTAAGAGGTGGAGACAGGAGAGCCACCAGAAGTGGTGGGGAGCTAGCCTCGACTATGAGTGAGCTAGCCTGGACTACTCAATAGCAGAAGCAATAAGAGAAACCCTTTCTCAATAAAGTGGAAGGAGAGAACTAACTCCCAAATGCTGTCTTCCCGCCATGGTATGCGCTCAGACACACATAGCACTCTCTGCACCCCTCTCAATAACAATAATAATAATAAATAAATTTTTAGAAACTGAAGATGTGGCCAGGTGGTGGTGGTGCATGCCTTTAATCCCAGCAGAGGCAGGGGCAGAGGCAGGGGGATCTCTGAGTTCAAGGCAGCCAGGTCTACAGAGCACACTCTAGGATAGCCAGGGCTACACAGAGAAAACACTGTCTCTAAAAACAAAACAAAACAAAACAAAACAAAACAAAACAAAAATCCCTGAGGATGTGAGACAGGGGAGGGCTCAGCGGTTAACCGCATTTGCTGCTCTTGCACAAGACACAAGTACGGACTCCAGTGCCCACATGGGGAAGCCCACAGCTGCCTGTTACCTCCAGCTCAGGGGCATCTGGTGCCCTCCGCTGGCCTCTAAGAGATGGCTCAGCAGTCTGGAACACTAGCTGCTCTTGCAGAGAACCTGGATTCAGTACCTATTACCCACACAGCCAAGGGATCTAGTGCCCTTTCCTGACCCCTGGGGTACTAGGCATGCACACAGTATTTATGCAGGGAAAACACACATAAATCTTTTTTAAAAATTAAAAAAAAATTTTAATAAACATTTTAATCTTTCTGTTTTTTAAAGAAAAATGGAGCAAACATAGTTCATGTCTCTTCCTTATTTACTTATTTTTAGGATGACATCACAACTCTTACCTTTGCAGCTAAGGCTTTCAAACTGTCTAGGAACCGCTGCCAGAAATCCTTGAAGAGCGGCCGGTCAATCTTCTTCAGGCTGTCTTTGGTGCTAGCGTCTACGCTCACGTACAGCTGAGTAACTGGTATGAGGTTCCTTGGTAATGAAAAATGAAAGAAAATAGAAAATAATGCCTACATTAGGAACTTCACAGTAGAAATGTACAGTCAGTAAGAGATTATCTAGAAGCGTCCACTTTGCCCACGTGTCTAAAGCAACTCTTGTTTTCTTTTTGGCAGAGCTGGGGGTGGAAGCCATGGGCATGCGCAGTTAGGAACGCAGTCTGTGCCTGAGCTATAGCCCCAGCCCCTGATGATTTCATAATGTGATAAAACAGAAAGTCCCTGATTGTTTTTTAAATGCCTGGACATGCAGCCTAATTAACTGAAAACATTAATTATTTGAAACTGGTCCATCTTTGAACACTAGATTTTAATGGACGATAGATGAGATGAAACCCAGTTTGAGAACCACAGCCAGGCACGGCAGGTTAGGCAGGCCAGTGCAGCTCTCGTGGCTCCAGACGCCCAGTGCTTGGTCGGAACCCTTCCTGATCATAGCAGGAACCGGCATGACCTTTTTCCTGTGTGTGCACCGCCACTCAGGATGATGGACAGCAATTCCCAAAGGCCAGACGAACTGAACAAACATCCACTGCAAGCAGAAACCAGAAGTTCTGGCCAGTGACGCTGTGCTAAGCATCAGAGACAGAGAGTCGAGGAAGTCTCCCCATCTCACCTCGAAGCATACAGTGAAGAAAGAGGGTCAGTCTCTGGGGGTGACAGAGCTCACTCTACAGGCGAGACACCAGCAAAGGGGCCCTGCAGAAACTCCTAGGACCTGGGGACACTATTTCTGCCCAGACCTTGCCTCTGTAACAGGACAGGTCGCGAGGCTCCCAACCTGACCCCCTCCTCTGAGCACAACACGGCAGTCGTCAATAAAGAAGGCTATACAGAGATGGCTGAGCGGTTAGGAGCTCTTGCTACTCTTGCAGAAGACCTGGGCTTCTTCCCAGCACCCACATCAAATGCCTCACAACTGCCCACGACGCCAGCTCTAGGGGACCCATTACCCTCTGCTGGCCTCTGAGGGTGCCTCAACACACATGGTGCACACACAGATAAAAGTGTATTTTTTAAACTCTATCATAATTCCTGTGCCTGAGAATTCAGTATCACCACTCAGAATGATGGAAAAGTACAATATTTGGGGGTACAACCTTAAACCTAGTCCTCAATGTCAAAATGTCCAAAGGTTGTGTGAACACACAGGGCCAGTGAGATGGCTCAAGTCCCACATGGTGGCCAGCCTCAGCTCAACAGTGAGGACCGGACCAGGAGTCAGGTCTACCTTCCACTGTTCCCTGCCTACCGGGAAGTAAATCACTTTTGGCCGCCGTGCCACCTGTGGCCTCACCTGATTTCCTCAGGGAACTGCGCATTGGTCACGAGGAAACTGGAGATGCCTTGCTGGTGGAGCAGCTTCAGAAGCCTGTTGATCTCTGGGTACATGATTGGTTCGCCCACGAGCGACAGTGCACAGTGCTTGACTTCCATCCCCTCCGCAAATCGCTCTGCCTTGAGCCCTGGCACGCCTGAGAGAGCAGCAAAGAACAAAGTCAGAGCGGGGCACACACGGAGAGGGCCACTTCCACGTCCAGATGATGCTCTGATTTTTGAGGGGAAACCCTTTTTTAATTTTTTGAAATAGGAGTTCAGTCTGTGGCCCAGGCTGGCCTGAAACTCTCAGTGATATTCCTGTCTTAGCCTCCCCAGAGCTGAGATTATAGGAGCGGGCCTCCACACCCACCTTAAAACGTAATTCTCTTCTTCTTCTTCTTTTTCACGTTGTGTGTGGGTATTTTGCCTGCATGCAGCACATTCATGCAGTACCCAGGGAGACCAGAAGAGGGCATTAGATCCCCTGGGGCAGGAGTTAATGGATGGTGAGCTGCCATGGGGATGCCGAAACTGACTGAGGTCCTCTGCAAGAGCAGCAAGTGCTCTTAACACTAAAACACCTCTTTAGCCTTGAGGCTTTATTTCCTTAACACATGATTGTGGGGGACTGGAGGGACAGCATGGTGGGCAAAAGCTCTTGTTTCACAACCATTAAGAGCCTGGGCTCAGGCCACAGCACTGAGGGATGAAGCTAGGCATGGCCATGCAGACCCCTATAACCCTCAGCACCGAAGGGAATAGACACAGGAAGATTGCTGGGGCTGGGAGAGACCCTGTCTCAAAGGAATCGGGGAGGAGCAATGACAGAGCAGACACCCAGCATCCTGCAGTGACCTTCACACACACACACACACACACACACACACATACACACACACACACACACACACAGAGAGAGAGAGAGAGAGAGAGAGAGAGAGAGAGAGAGAGACTGTGAATAGTACCTACCTCAATTGTTGTTAGGATTAAAGTCAAAAATATGCGTAAAGATTTCTATGACACTCGGGAGACAGCGGAACTTAAAGATCTTTCTTTAAGTTCAAGGCCAGCCTACATAGTAAGACCCAGTCTCAAAAAAATTATCTTTCCTATGAGACCCACTCACTAAGAACTATCTACTACAATACCTTTGCTGCTATTAATTTAATAGGTATAGCCTAATAAATGTTTACTATTAGGCTTATAATTATTACGGCACTATTATGCAGTATTATTTACCCACTTAACATAATAAAAAAGACAGATACCTGCTGTGTTTTAGAATAAGCCTTATTTTATCTGAAGCTGGGCAGATATTAACCCCTAATCCCTCAGCCTCCATCCCATGCCATCTGTTCTAGTGATTTCTATCTGGGCTGCCTCCCATCCATCATCCCAAGATCCTTACTAAGGTTGTTCGTCTGCGCTGTCTTTTCAGAGTTCCTGCTCTGGCCCCGTGTGGCTCTTTTCCTATCAAAAGGCCATTCTCCTCCTTCCTCCTCCTCTGGTCCCGGCTGCTTCTTTTTCCCAAGATCCCTCTCTCAAGGCTCACAAACCTTTGCCACACCTACCTTCTCCAGCCCTGCCCAGGTATCAGCTTTCTTTTAGTCCAACAGTGAGGCAAGGTTAAAGAGCAATACTTGGGGTATGTGACAGTCTGCAGTTAAGAATCTGGGGGTGGGGGTGGGGGCATTAACACATACAAAGCACCAGACCATACCCCAACACACCTTGATCCTAGTTTACTGATTATCACAATCAACTAATCATGATTAGATGAAGAAATGGCTCAGCCAATAAAATACTTGCTAAGCAAACATGAGGACCTGAGTTTGACCCTGGGGATCCTTGTTTAAAAAAAAAAAAAAACAACAATTAAGATGAAATCTGAATAAATTATTTAAATAAAAAAACTTTTTTTAAAGCCAGGTGAATTGGCCCAGCCCTTTAATTACAGTACTCAGGAGGCAGAGCAGAACTCTGTGAGTTCAAGGCCAACCTGATC
Source organism: Acomys minous (assembly GCF_964271855.1). NCBI lineage: Eukaryota > Metazoa > Chordata > Mammalia > Rodentia > Muridae > Acomys > Acomys minous. The sequence continues at coordinate 79,037,305 of NC_140498.1, forward strand.
AACACACTACATTCCAGGAGAGCCAAAGCTACATAACAAGACCCTGTCTCAAAAAACAAAACAAAACACAACACAACAAACAGGGTGTGGGTGGTGGTTCCTTGGGTAGCACTGGAGAGGCAGAGACGGGCCAGGCAGCCTGCTTGAGACCCTGTCTCAAAACAAACAAAAAACCCATGGTGGGCAGGGCCTGAGGAAAGGCAACCACGCCTGCCTGGGAGTGTTCCAAGTCACGGAGAGACGGTGGGAGTGAGTGTGCACTGGACATGAGTGGGCAGGTGCTGCTGGGCAGCAGGCATGAAGAACAGGTAGAAGAAAAAGAACGCAGGCAGGTGAGTTTGAAAAATGGAGCAAGGCGGAGGGGGACAAGGGGAAAACATGTGTAGCCCGGGCTAGTCTCAAATTCGTGATCCTCCTGCCTCTGCCTCCTTCAGCAAATCCTACTGACTTGTGCTACCACAATGGAAGCTGCCCAACTGACCAGGACTCAAAAGCCCCGTCCCTCCTCACCCCTGTCCTCACACCGCATGGCCGGCCGGACCTGTTCAGAGATCCTTGGCCCTTCTGAGCCACACATCACCACACCACTCCACACCCTCACAACCACACTACACACTCCCCAAACTGTCAGCCTCCTTCCAACAGTCACTACCTGTGCCTTAAACACACACACACACACACACACACACACACAAAATCAATGAGTAATGTCACTATCATCCCAACGATAAGAAAGACCATAGAATGTCCCTAAAATATAAACACTCAAGTAAACACCGCCCCCATCTAACCACCACAAGCAGTTTAAAAAGTCTGAAAATGACAGCTGTCATCTTTCTGTTCCTGACACTCAGCATGTGTACTTCCCCTCAGTATTTCTGAGTGAGGTTTTTTCCTTGCGTTATCGAATCTAAGATTTAACTCACATCCAAGTTTTAAATAAAACTTGATCCTTAAACTCAGTCTGTGTTGCCAAGACAACCTAGCGCTCTGCCTAACAGTCCCGGTTAGCTTTAAACTCCACACGAGCAGCAGAAGAGAGAGGGGTGGGTTGCCCTGAACTGCGTGGCCAGCCCCCAGATCTAAATGAGGGACAATGGCGCTAACTAGACCCTGGGTGGGGCGGGTGGGCTAGGCAGAGGCACTGGACTCAAATTCTGACTCTACTACAAGGCCAGTTTGGTATGTCCTGGCGCTTCTTCTCTTAATACTTAACATGGTGAGCGGAGAGGGAGAGTGTGAACAAGAAAGAATTAAATTAGAGGTTAGGGGTGTTCTTGCCTCGCAGGCATGGGGGGCACACCTGCAACACAAGCATGTGGGAGGAGGCAGAAGGAAACAAGTGTAAGGTTATCACTAGCTACATGCTGAGTGGAGGCCAGCCTGGGCTACATGAGACGATCCAACACACACACACACACACACACACACACACACACACACACACACACACACGAAGATGGGGACAGCTGAGGGACTGGGACGGCAGCTAGTGTGAAGCGAGCTCCAGCTGAGTCTGTCCGGAAAGCATCACCAGCACCGTTTTCTGCTGACTGGGTATATGCAAGGTGTCCTGAGGAGCAGTTTAGAGTAAGTGGCTCTGACCAACAGAGACAAAAGAAGCAACGAAACCTACAAAATAACCAACAGGACCCCCTGGGAGTGAGCTGGAGAAGGAAAAGTACATCGGGTATTCAAAGTGAGACAGGAAGTGAACTGTCTGTCAGACAGCTAAACGTATAAGCACTGTTCAAATGTGGGTTCTAGGAGAGAGGACAGCTTTGGGAATAGGCACACACACACACACACACACACACACACACACACACACACACACACACACAGAGAGAGAGAGAGAGAGAGAGAGAACATGGACACATATACACAAGCACAAACACATGGCAAGCATATACATGACACATGCACACAATCCAGTTTTCCTGGCTTTGTTGTTGCTAAGCAACTTGTGTGCCATTTCTCTTATCCTGGGTGGCTTCTGAATCATCCCGAGAGCTGTCATCAGACAAACTAAGGAGCAAACTTTAACTCACGGAAAGGTGCCAAGGGAAGCAGGGCTTCGGGGTTTAGCCTAACATTTAGTAAAGCAGACGGCACACAAACTTGCCGCAACAATATGCTCTCCACATACAATATTCCTATTTCTTTTCTGTTGCTTGAGGCGGGACTCACGGTGAACTCCAAGCTGCCTTCAAACTATGTAGTCCAGGATGTGCTGGAACCTACTCTCCTCCTGCCTCAGCCTCCTGAGCACAGGACTGGAGGTGAGCCTCAGCACGCCTGGCTGAAGAACCTCCACACCTCAAGTCAAACTAACCAGCTAGGAAACAGCGCCTTCTTTGTTACCATAGTGACACAGGTCCTGGCTAGAAACCTGGCTGAGAACGACAGCTGTGACAAACGTTTGATGGAGACGTCACAATGTCAGGTGTGTGCAAGTGTTTGTATTGGTGCGTGCCCCTGCTCTGTGTAGAGACCGGAGGACAACCTCCTTAGGCCTCAGGCAACATCCATCTTGCTGGAGCCGGGTTTCTCCCCAGCCTGCAGATCGTCACCGAAGCAAAGGCAGCTGGCAGAGAGCCCTGAGAAGTCACTTACCTGTCCCCTCAGCCCTGGCATACATGCACATGCCATGATGCCCTGATTTCTCCTGTGTGCTCTGGGAACTGAACTCGGGGCCTCGAGCATGTATAACAAGCTTTGAACTATTTCCTCAGTTCCTACAACTTCAGGTTTTCGTTTTGTCTCTCCCACCACTTTCATAAGTCAGTTTCAGAAATAGGGACTAGAGATGGCTCGGTGGGTAAGAACACTTGCTGCTCCCGCAGAGAACCCGGGTTTGGTCTAAGCACTGTCATGGCTGCTCAAAACCCTCTGTGACTCCAGTTCCAGATGACTGATGCTCTTTCCTGGCCTTGGCGGGCACCAGGCATGCATATGGTGCACATATAAACATGCAGGCAAAGCTCTCATACACAGAGCGGAAAGGAAAAGAAGCCACAAGTGTTCTCTGTACATCCACACCACTTCCGCAAACCTTCTGTGTATCCAAGTACAAACAGAAACGCTAGCAACAAATGTCTATTTCATCTGTGTCATCAAGACCCATGACATTCTTTTCTGCTTTGTTTTGTTTTGTTTTGTTTTTTGAGACAGGGTTTGTTTCTCTGTGTAGCCTTGGCTATCCTGGACTGGCTTTGTAGACCAGGCTGGCCTTCAGCTCACAGAAATCTGTGTGCTTCTGCCTCCCCGAGCGCTAGGATTACAGGTGTGCACTTCCACGCCTGGCACCACAACATCCTAACAACTCAGTTGCCCACCTGGGTCCCTGGACTGCTTCTCTGTGCCTGCCAGGGTGGTGTCGGGCAGGGGGCAGGGCACACGTGAAACGATGCAGAGTGGCAGTGACGTTCTGACCCACTTTTGATCAATATACAGCTAATTGTGCTTGCGCATAAAGGATGCTGTGAGAAGAAAGGCATCTTAATGACTGGGTTGCAGAGCTGAAGAGACAATGATTGCCCACCCAACTGAGAGCGCATTTGAGGGGGAAAAATCATAGAATAGCTTCAAAACCGCTCTAGGCTGGCTAATGTTAGAAAGCCAGAGACAACAGGCAATGAGACCCATGCCCCATCCTGTCCTCAAAAACAGAATCATGAGATGAGTGAGCTAGCCCCATGGGAGGGTGGGCAGGCGCTCTAGAAAACAAAGGCTAGGATAAAGGACATTCTTTTTGTTGTTGTTTGGTTGATTTTGGTGTTTTGGATTTTTGGTTTCTTTTGAGATAGGGCCACCTGAAGCCCAGGCTGGCCTTGACCTCCTGATCCTACTGTCTTCCCCTTCCCAAGGCTGGGATTATAAGTGTGCACCACCCTGCCAGGCAGGTGGTGTCGCCTGAGCCACACGCACAGGCTGACAGGCACTGACCACCTAAGAGTGCAGCTCTAAGACAAGGCAAGGTGGAGGCACCCGTGGTAGCAGCAAAGACCAAAAGACTTCAAGGATGAACATACAAAGCCGGTGTATGGTGCACGCCTGTAACCCCAATACTAGGGAGGCAGAGGCAGGTGGATTGCTGGGAGTTCAAGGCCAGCCTGGTCTACACAGTGAGTTCCAGGACAGTCAGGGTTACACAGAGAAACTCTTTCTCAGGAGAAAAAAAAATGGACATGTATGTACGGTGCAATTTACAGAGGAGAAGGAAAAAAGGGGGAGGAAAAAGGGAAAAGAGGAGAAAGAGCAACTACAACTATCCCTAAGCACTCTGGCTACAACACACAGTCACCAAATTAATCAGAAAATGCCTAAATGACATGGATAGATGCTCCCCGTCTTTCCTTTTCTCTCTGTCTCTGTCCCCTCCCGCCCACCTCTGCTGTATGAGACAGGGTCTCAATGTCACCACTCTCTGCCTCAGCCTCCTGCTGGGATGAGCCAGTGCAGAAGCGAGCCCAGCCAATAAATCTATCCTGATGTCTCCCAATCGACTTCAAACGCTGCCGTTGACCTTAGGAAGGAGCTGCTCACGCTCTAACAAGGAGGTGAGAAACACATTTCCTTTTGGTGTGGATGGGAAGCCATGCGCTGCGGGGTCTCCAGGGATGATTCAGTCGCAGGGAGGCCAGAGCTCAGACCCCAGACCCCTCCTTGGGCTCCAAACAAGACCTAGAGTTTCATCTTTAGAGTTTAAGAGCAGGCTGTGAGGCTGGGTAGGTACTGCAGTACCTGTTTGGAATCCCAGTGGAAAGCTGGAGCAGGAGGATGGACTTCAAGGGCAGCCTGGCCTGCATACTAAGTCCTTATCAAATCAATAAGTAAAGCAAACTGGGGCAAACTCTAGTCCCAACACTCAGAAGGCACAGGAAGGCAGGTCACTGAGTTCAAGGCCAGGCTGGTCTACAGTGAAACCCAGCCAGGCAGAGCTCCATAATGAGACCCTATCTCATAACAATTAGAGCTAACAAGATGGCTCAGCAAGTGGGGAGCTTGGCAACCTGCATTTAAACCCCACAACTCCTGTAAAGGGAGAAAGAGAAGGTCTCCACAAGTTTGTCCTCTGGTTTCCACTTGCATCCCTCGCGCCACCCCACCCTCCAACGGGCTTTGCTAAAGTTCAATTTACAAACATCAATTAGTCCTGCTATGGAAAACCTCACTATTGCATGAGCAGAACATGGTGGCACACACCTTTGATCCCAGCACTCAGGAGGCAGAGGCAAGAGGATCTCTGAGTTCGAAGTCAGCCAGGATGTACATGGAGCCGTGAGGGAAGCAGGAGGTACCACCTAGTCAGTAACAGCCCAATCAGCCTGGCAGAGTTCTGTCCAGACACTCGCCTCTACACAGAGCTCAAGCCTCAAGCCACAGTGCGGAGAGAACAAAGGGACCACAGACCTCGCCCAAATGCTGTACTGCCGAAGAGTCTCTTTCATCACTTACTCATGTCTTATTTCACTCGTGACTTATTTCCATTTTAAGTGTAAAAGTGCTCCTTTCAGGAAAATGACTATCAAAACTCAGACTCTATACCGAGGACATCTCGTGTGGAGTCTGCCCTATGAGAGCACACCACTCAAACAAGCAGACAATGCCACTTAAGGCTGCTTCTCCATCTCCCTGAGGACATAGGTTTTAAGAACACTGCAGCACAGACAGCTAGGAAACACACATCCTTGGCCACTATTTCATCAATTATGGGTACAGTTGACTCTCCAGACACTAAAACAAACAGAAACTTAGTACAATATAAAGATGAAGCTCAGTGTCATAGCCATGCCGCACAGTGCCGCAGAGGGCGTGGTCAGTGCCGCCCAGTGCCGCAGAGGCGTGGTCAGTGCCGCAGAGGAGTGGTGAGTGCCGCCCAATGCTGCAGAGGTGTGGTCAGTGCCGCAGAGGCGTGGTGAGCACACATGAAGCCCTGGCCTCCATGCCCAGCACATATAACCTGGCTGTGGTGGCTTATAACATAACCCCAGCACTTTGAGGTGGAGACAGAAGGTTTAGGAGTTCAAGGTCATCCTTGGCTACATACTGAATTCAAGGCCAGCTGGAGCTACACAAGACCCTCTCAGGGGTGGGGACAGCAGAGGCTAGAGAGATGGCTCAGCCATTAAGAGCACCTGCTGCTCTATGGTGAGGACCAACTTCAAATCCAAGCACCCATATCCAGTGACTCACAAATACATCACTTGAATTCTGAGGGACTGGACACCTTCTTCTGGCCTTTATGAACATACCACACACACACACACACACACACACACACAGAGAGAGAGAGAGAGAGAGAGAGAGAGAGAGAGAGAGAGAGAGACTTTTGAAAACTCATAGCAGAGCTAGAGAGCCGGTTCGGTGGGTAGGAACGCTTGTTGCTGTTGCAGAATGTGGTTTGGTTGCCTGCACCCTAACTGCAGCTATTCCAGGCTGCCTGGCTGGAACTGGAAGAAGGTTCTCTCCTCTGGCCTCTTCAGGTACTGCAAGCTCACGCGAGCAGCTAGACGTGCAGGCAAAACCACCCACACACATAAAACAAAGTCAATTTTTAAATGCATCGAATAAAGAGTCACCTGAGAATACACAAAAGACACAAAAATCAGCCAGGTGCTAACAGCACAAGCCTTTAATCCCAGCGCTCTGGAAGGCAGAGGAAAGTGGATCTCTTACGAGTTCAAAGACCAGCCTGGCCTGCAGAGCAAGCCACAGCTACATAGAGAAACCCTGTCTCAACACCCCGCCACCCCGAAAAAAAACCCATAAATCCTGATTTTGAGAAAAACAATGACTAGGGCTTCTAAAGATTTATGTTCTGATTTGTCTGAGTCAGGACTCACTACATAGCCTGGGCTAGCCTGAAACTCACTACATAGACCAGGCTAGCCTCCAACTCACAGAGATCTGCCTGCCTCCAGCCTCCAAGTTCCACCACACCCAGCCTATAGAGATATACAAAAGAGCTTTTATTGCCTTTTTTTATTGTTACCTATAAAAAGATAAGTCTTTGGTGCTGAAGGAGTCAGGGCCACACAGATTTAACAATCTCACTGTATTGCTGACGACTCATTCACTGGTCGTACCGTACAATCTATGCTAGTGGCTATGCTTTGTTTTAAGAGAGTTTAAGTATATCGCAAGCCAAAGAAAAAGTATACATAGCAGACATGGAGGGAGGGAGGGAGCGGTCAGGTGCTCACAGCGCCCTGCGGAGACTGACTAGGGAGGTCAAAGCAGTCAGCTGAGTCCAGAGTGGGCGGTCTCCCACAGCTGCACTTTCAGCTTCCCTCTCCTACTGCGGCACCTTTAAATCATGGAGTGAACACTGGGGCCTCTGTTGGAATCGGGTCACCTTTCAGCTGTCCTCAAGGACATAGTGGTTCCCTCTTGGGCTGACCTGCCATTCCCTCCCCTCCCTGTCACAGAACTGTGTGGGGACTGGAGCCTGCTGACACAGGAGGAGCAGATCCAAGCCAGCCTGAGGTCCCCTGCAAGACCCTTATATCTCAACGACAGAAAGAAAGGGAGAGAAAGCGGGCCGAGAGAAGAGCTGCGCACTCACAGGCCCCAGCTCGCTAGACTTCCTCTCCGGGAAGGAGCAGCAGTCGGCGTCTGAGCAGCCCCAGATGGTTCTGACTCACGGCAGAGTCTGGAGCCAGGGCTTTCCAGTGAAGCCAAATATAATAGAGAGTGAAGGGCAGCGCCTGTGCCGCGTCGCCTGTGCCGCGTCGCCGCGGGCCGTGTGGGGGAAGGCATTTACTAAGAGCAGCCAGCTTCTCATGGGGCGGTCACTCAGAAACCCTTTCCCAGCCAACTCTACCTCACTGACCGCATGAGGGTTTTGTTTTTGTTTTTTTTGTTTGTTTGTTTGTTTGTTTGTTTTTAATGGTTATTACTATTTTGTGTTTTTAGGTGAGGACTCTCTATGTAAGGTGGCCTCGAATGCCCTACACAGCCTGGCCTTTAAATTCACAGAGATCCACCTGCCTCCACCTCCTGAGGGCTGGGATTAAAGGTGCGTGCCGCCACATCTAGCTAATTTTTAGCTAGTACGGTGTGTGTCTGCGGGAATCGGGGTGTGTGAACTTAAGTGCACTTAGTGCCTGCGGAGGCCAGAAGGTGGCCCCACACCCCCAGAGCTGGGGTGACGGAGCTGTAAGCCACCCGAAGTGGGTGAGGGGAACAGAACGTTAGTAGCACACATCTAACCTGCTGAGCCTGTCTCTCTAGCCCCACAACTAACTGTATCTAAGAATTCTCCACAGACTGAAGCATCAGGTTGGTTCACACAACAACCTTGTACTCACCAAGAAGCAAGAGCAAAGGCGGTTTGGAATGACGGCAAGATGTCTCCAGTGCACCTCACACCAGGGCTAAGCTTTAGCTGGAATTTTTTAATTCTTCCATCGAATGGAAATACAAATGCTAAAATACGCATGTGCATACACACACACACACACACACACACGCACACACATCTTCCATCATGGATTTGCTTCCACACAAGGAGTTTACAGTAGTGTAGGAAACGTGCAGGCCCTTGTGCTCACAGGTAAGCGCTAGGGACCCAGGAATGTCAAACACGGTTGTCTCTTCAAAGGGGGGGATGAATAATCTGTGTCCGTCCAGAAGGCTGGGAATAGACGTGGTTAATAGCCCGGTGACCTTTTGTGGCCAGATCCTCCTCCAGACCCATATCTGGAGCATGTTTATCACCTAATCTATAGAATCCATCTTAAAGGAAGAAGTCACCTGTACTTTACTGAGAGTTTCCATACAATCACTTCGTAAGCTTTGTTGTGCAAACAAGGTTGAATTCACTATCACCAGGAAACATTCTGCCAAACTGTGCTGTGCTTAAATATACCTAAAATAAACTACCTGAGGTCAGACTCTGAAGTCTGACACAACACTGGCTACTGAGTCGTACTGAAGCAAACGGCCTTCCCGCTCATGGACCACTGCAGAGACAAACTCCACTGGAAGAGGCCAGGAAGCCATTCTTCTGCCATTCCGACCCAGGCTGTGCCTTTTCAGAGAGGATGTGGCTCTGCTGGTGGATAGTTTGCCTAGCATTTACCAGACCCTGGCTTCTATCCCCAGCACAGGATAAAGCCAGGTGGTGATGTACACCTGTAATCCCAGGACTCTGGGAACAGAGGTCCCAGGCCACCCTCCGCTACACAGCAGGTTCAAGGACAGCCTGCCACAAATCAGACCCTGTCCCGTACGAAGGAAACAAGCAGGCAAATACCTCTGAACTGTTTAATCATGTGCTGGTGGTTCTCCACAGCCTCCTTCAAGATGAGTTCTGGCTGGTCCATCTTCCACCGCCACTCAGTGCCCACAGGATTGGTGTGGTGCCTGTCAACGCAATGCACGGTGCTACGGCCTCCTTTGTGATGTCACAGAATCCACCCAACATAAAATCAGAGCTCGCGTCCCCATAAAGCTCCACTGTTCGGAGGATTCTCTGTACTCCCAGTCACAGCACAAGGCAGAGAGGAGAGGTCCCTCCGCGTCCTGCTCTGCTCTTGGCTCAGAGTCAACCTCAGGTTCAGGCTGACCAAACACATGAAGCTGATTTTTTAAAAATACCTTATTACTTCCTTATGGGTATGTCTGTGGGTATGTGGGCCCCTATGTTCAGGTACCCAAAGAGCCCAGAAGAGGGCAGCAGATTCCGCGAGCTGCCCAAAGACGGTGCAGAAAACCAAACTCTGGCTGGTCTTCTGCAAAGAACTAAATGCTTCCAACTGCGAGCCACCTCTGCAGCTCCTCTTTCCTGTGATCAGTCACCTTACCTGAATACAGACACGAGCGTGAGGTGACCTGTGGGCAGCTCGTTCCCAACGTGAACTGACGATTCCTAAGCCACATGAGGAGAGCAGAAGTGCTCAAGGTTTGGAAACCACAACCTATACCAAGCACACCAAGAGTAGGTATGGCTTCTCTTTCTGACTCCCATATAGCCGAGGCTGGCCTCAAATTCCCTAGGCAGCTGAGGATAGCCCTCAGCTTCAGATCCTCCAGCCCCATATCCCCAGTGCCAGCATTATAGTGCAGACCACCACATGTGGCTGACGCAGTGTTGGGAATGGAACCCGGGCTTAGCGCATGAAAGGCAAGCGCTCTGCCTACTGACCCACACCCACAGCCTTCCTACCCCTAGGCAATTTCCTTTTCCTTTGAATATGTAGAACACATGGGCCTCACTGCTTCCAGCTGTGATGTCTTCCCTGTGTGTCTCTACGTGCTTATGTAAACATATATGCTGATGACCCCAAAGGCCAAAAGAGGGTGTCAGCTCCCCTAAGGCTGGAGCTCCAGGCAATGTGAACTGCCTGACCTGAGAGGTAGAAGCTAACTCGGTCCTCTCTAAGAGCAACGACTGGTTTTTTGTTTTTTTGGCTTTCCAAGACAGGGTTTCTCTGTGTAGCCTTGGCTGTCCTGGACTCCCTTTGTAGACCAGGCTGGCCTCGAACTCACAGCGATCCACCTGCCTCTGCCAGGATTACGACATGCGCCACTACGCCCGGCTGCAAGGAGTGTTCTTAACCACTGAGCCAATCTCCAGCCCCCAGTTACAACTTTTAAAAACTAATTCAGTCAACAGACTCATGACAGGACTATGCAGGCTGACGTTCTTCTGGAGAATGTACTGCACGCAACAGGCCCCGGACAGAGCTCAGCATCGGTCACCACACTGCGTCTCCACTTACCGCCAGCAGAAGACGCATTTGTTTGCACACGCCAAGCTCGGGGTGGCTTCCATGCAGCGATGGCTCTCAATGCCGTAGAATGTGTGTTTGTAGCAACCTCCTCTGCCCCGCAGCATCGACTGTGACAAGGAGGAAACACACCATCGGATGAATACGAGACTCAAGAGCTAGGCACTGCTGCCTTGTTTGCATGCTTTCGTTGTCTTCTTCTTATAGTATGTGAGGTGTGTGTGTGCAGGCTCAGGCGGGCCACAGCAAGTGAAGGTCCAAAGACAACTCTGTGGCACTGAGGCTCTTTCTTCCACCTCTATGTGGGCCCCAGAGATTGAACTCAGGTCACCAGGCTTACCTGGCAAGCCCCTTACCCTCTGAGCCATCTCACTGGCCCAAAGGCACTGTTTTTAAGATGACACTGTAGGCAGGGGATGGCTCAGTGGCTAAAAGCATGGCTGACTGGGTGACCATGACCCACATGGTGGAAGGTGTACCAACACCTCCAAGCTGTCTTCTGACCTCCACACAAGTAAGTTTTGTTTGTGCTTTTCCCAGCATGTGTCCCCACTGTTAGTAGCATGTGACCATGCTGCTACAGTACCACTCTTTCCTGGTTTTATCCTGATGCTCCAGTGGCAGAGATGCTGACTGAGTGTCTAATTAGCGCCCAAACCCCCAAGGCTTCACTTTGAGTTTTGTTTGTTTTGTGTCTAATCTACTTTGATTCCTGTAGTTCAGAATGGGTAAATCCTATTGACTGGTCCTGGGTGCAAACTGTGCCATCGATCTGCTGAGGTCAGAAGACAGAGCCTGCTACCCCTGCTTGCCTGCCGAGCCCGCGGGACATTGTTTTATTTTCTCCTTTGCTTTTCTGTTGTATTGGGCTGCTCGGTTGTTTTTTTAGCCTTGCTCTTTACTGCGATGCATCACTCTTTGGTCTGTTTGAGGATCAGCTACGACCGATCGCGGGAGCTGCTCAGAGCATTCACCCAGTTCCATCCATTGTCTCAGCCGCTGTTGACAGCAGCTGATTCTCTTTTGCTGTCCGAGTTATGACTTTCTCAAGTCCTTGCTGTGACAGGTGATTTTTCTGCAACGTCCTGAGCATTCTATCATTGAGGAGACTCTAGACCAGTGGCTCTGCACCTGTAGGTGGTGATGCCGCAGGAGTTGCCTATCAGACATCCTGCGTATCAGATATCTACACTACGACTCATAACAGCAGCAAAGTTACAGGTAGCTCCGGGCAACACAGCTCAGGTGCAGCTGGACTTCCAGCTGGCCGGGTGTGGTGGTGTGCGCCTACTATCCCAGGCCTAGGAGGGATCAGAGGGTCAGGGCCAGCCTGGGCCACAGAGTGAGGCCCTGTATCTAAAACAGTCAAGAAACAAAATGGAAAAAACTGCCTGCAGAATGCTTGTTAATATAATCTGTTCTAAAAATTACTGCGGGCATCACATATATTGCTACTAATTCTTATGAATAAAATGAATGTATAAAAATCTATCCTGCGGAGCAGGGCGTGGTGGCGCATGCCTTTATTCCCAGCACTCGGGGGCAGAGGCACGTGGATCACTGTGCGTTCGAGGCCAGCCTGGTCTACAAAGTGACAGCCAAGGCTACACAGAGAAACCCTATCTCAAAAAATCCAAAAAACAAACAAACAAACACAAAATCTATCCTGTGGTAATCACGTGTTTGAGCTGATTTAGGGTTGCCTAGCACTTACTCTGAAACTGTCCCCACAGGTCTGCCTAGCCCTTCCTATTATTCCTGTTTCCAACACATCACCTATTCCAGCAGGAATGGGATGAAGGAGACCATCGCCAAGTCTTACTACAAGTTAGGAACAGGGCTGGAGAGATGGCTCCGCAGTTAGCAGCACATGTGCTCCTACAGGAGTCCCAAGTCCAGCTCCCAGCACCCACACCGAGTAGCTCACAACCATCTGTAACTCCAGCCCCCGAGGACTCAGCGCCCTCTTCTGGCCACTGAGGGCACTACACTCATGCAACTAACATTAACACACACACACACACATACACACACACACTTTAAAATTAAAATAAACATAAATAAATTAAAAACAAAACATGGGCCTAAATAAGATGTGGGATGTCAAGACATAAGGCCTATCTTCTGTGTCATTCCATCACAGGACGTCTCAGGACTCCACACCAATCCCGACTTCTAAATGAGGCCTAGGTCCTTGTTGCGTGCAGCCCCCTTTCTCACTTTCCTGCCCTACTTCAGTAAGGGCTGCTCCCTTCTTTGACTCACCATACATAAATCAGCCTGGCACTTCATTGTTTCCCGTGCAGAGCAACTTCTAATCTTCCTCAAAACAAAATGTAGCTGCTTAAAGTAGAAGGGCTGCGGGTGTGGCTCTGTGATAAAACACTTCCCGAGCCATTGCAAGGCCCTGGCTTCATGCTCAGCACCACACAGCAGGGGGAGGGGGAGCGGGGGAGCAAGAGGAAGAGGAAGAGGAAGTGGAGCGGCAGATCTCGACACAGCAGCTGTCCCTTCACCAAGCCATCTCCCACTGAAGCATCACAGCATTTTTGCACGGAAATACATATTTAACATAAAGTGCTTCCTCTTCCATTTCATTACAGATTGGATGAAACACCAATTTTCAAAATTATGCATGTGATTTACTATCTGAAAATTGAATTTAGCAATGGTAAAAGGGACACTGCTTATTACTGGCTGTGCACAGAGGCACTGAGTCTGACATCACTGAAAATCACTGGACTGGAAAAAAGAAATGTGGGAATGCAACATGTGGAATGCATTAGTGAATTTTCAGGGCTGAGCCTGCTGTCACCCAAGGCAGAAATGTGAGAGGAAAAATCTGATAGGATATTTGTACCTTAGGAAGAAGGAAGAGGAAGGAGTTAGAACTAAATAGTCTCTTCAGGACGTAGTAGTTCAGTGGGAGCAGTGCTCACCCAGCATGAATGAGGCCCTGGGTTCAAGCCCCAGGACCACACAAACCAGGTGTAGTATTGCATGTGTAATCCCAGCATTTGGGGGGGTGGAGGAAGGAGAATCGAGTTCAAGGTCATCCTCGGCTATGTAATGAGTTGAAGGCCAGCCTGGGCTACATGTAACCCTGTCTCAAAATAAATAAACAAACAAACAAACAAACAAACAAACAAATCAATAGGCTGAGTCAAGAGGATCATGAATTTGAGACCAGCTGGGTTACACAGATAGAACCCGTAAAGGGTGCAGGGGACTGTGGAGAGCGGTGAACAGAACTAAGACTCTCACAACACTCTTGGTGGGAATAGAAAATGGTACAACCACTTTGAAAAATAGACAATTCATTGGAAAAACAAAAAACAAAAAACAAGTTACCATGATCCACCAATGATACTTGGAAGTGTGCATCACGCAACATCCTGTACATGGAGTGATGTCCCCAGAGGCATCATTCATAACATCCAAATTATACAAGCAACCCCAGTGTCTGTCAACTGCTCAATGACTAGACAAAGTGTGGCATACAATGCCATCTGCCAGTGAGGAATCAAATACTGATTCATGGTGCCCAGCAGCTGTGTCACAAAAACTCCACACCAAGTGACAGAAAGCAGGCACAATGGGCCACCCCTATGAGTCCAGTCATCTGATATGTCTAATCAGACACTTAATATAGAGAAAAAAGGCAGACCAATGGCTCATGAAAGCCAGGAGACTAACAGCCGGCCTTTCTTTCAGAGAAACATCCTCAAGTTAGACTGTGATGACGGCCGTGACAACCCTATGCATAACTAGGTGAGGGAGTTGTACTGCATGTAACGTGTATCTCAATAGCGATGTTGTGAACCATGAGGGAGCCAGTGGCATGGCTCAGAGGGTAAAAGTTCTGCTGCCAAGCTTGAAGACCTAAGTTCGATCCCCAGAGCTGACAGGACAAAGGAGAGAACAGAGTCCTATAAGCTGTGCTCTGACCACCACTTGTGCACACACATGTACACACACATAACACAAAATAAATGGAAGTGGGAAAATAAGTTGCAGAAAAGAAAAATAATATTAATAAAAACAATAAATACCTTTGTCCACCTGCAAAGTTTCACACCAGAGTGGCTGCCAATCAACTGGTACCCTACATGGGAAAGCATACAACAGAAAGAGAAATGAGCCCCAAAGTCTCATAGCAAAAGTGACATGGACCTCAGCAAAACCACTTTTCTTTACTCAATTATAACATTCAATGACCCTGTTGCTGAAAATACTAAGGGTTTAATTTGCTGAGATGAGAAAGCTTCCCCCCTTTTTTGGCTTGTTGTTGTAGTTTGTTTTGTGACTAAGTCTCACTAAGTAGCCACAGTCTTCCTTCCTCAGCCTCAGAAAGGGCTGAGATTGCAGGCTGTGAGCCACCAGCCAGACTCCTAAGAGAAAATGCTGAAAACTCTACCCATGGTGAGACAGGACTTGCAGTCTCCGCACCCAGCAGGTGGAGAGTGAACCACCAGGAGTTCAGAGTCATTCTGAAGTTTGAGGCCAGGCTGGGTTACATAAGACCCTGTCTAAAAACCAAAACCAATAACCAAACAAACAAAAAGTGGGCAGACCTTGAGGCCCACCTAGTCTACATAGTGAGTTTCAGGCCAGCCAGGGCTACATAGTAAGAATTAAATAAAATGTGTATGTCTCTAGTGACAAAGGCTCAAACAATAAACTAATCCAATGCCACGCAGGGAGGTTTTGGTTCCAGGAGCTCTGTGGTCTCAGCAGCAAGGCCTGAGGCTGAGCAGTGTGGTAAACAAACCCGGCTGTCCTGGCCTCCCTCCTGTGTCCTCATCAAACACTCACTCAGCCCAAAGCAAGGTACAGGAACAAAGAGTTTATCTGTCTTATACCTTCAGGTCGCAGTCCATCACTGAGAGAGCTGGGAAACTCGGCTTGATGGCTCAGCCGCAGCCCAATGCTCACCTAATATCTACACACAGTCTAGGACAACCCGCAGCCTGACGCTCACCTAACATCTACACACAGTCTACGACAACCCGCAGCCTGACGCTCACCTAATAGCTACACAGTCTAGGACAACCCGCAGCCTGACGCTCACCTAATATCTACACACAGTCTAGGACAACCCGCAGCCTGACGCTCACCTAATATCTACACACAGTCTAGGACAACCCGCAGCCTGACGCTCACCTAATATCTACACACAGTCTAGGACAACCCGCAGCCTGACGCTCACCTAATATCTACACACAGTCTAGGACAACCCGCAGCCTGACGCTCACCTAATATCTACACACAGTCTAGGACAACCCGCAGCCTACGCTCACCTAATATCTACACACAGTCTAGGACAACCCGCAGCCTACGCTCACCTAATATCTACACACAGTCTAGGACAACCCGCAGCCTACGCTCACCTAATATCTACACACAGTCTAGGACAACCCGCAGCCTACGCTCACCTAATATCTACACACAGTCTAGGACAACCCGCAGCCTACGCTCACCTAATATCTACACACAGTCTAGGACAACCCGCAGCCTACGCTCACCTAATATCTACACACAGTCAAGGACAACCCGCAGCCTGACGCTCACCTAATATCTACACACAGTCTAGGACAACCCGCAGCCTACACTCACCTAATATCTACACACAGTCTAGGACAACCCGCAGCCTACACTCACCTAATATCTACACACAGTCTAGGACAACCCGCAGCCTGACGCTCACCTAATATCTACACACAGTCTAGGACAACCCGCAGCCTGACGCTCACCTAATATCTACACACAGTCAAGGACAACCCGCAGCCTGACGCTCACCTAATATCTACACACAGTCTAGGACAACCCGCAGCCTACGCTCACCTAATATCTACACACAGTCTAGGACAACCCGCAGCCTACACTCACCTAATATCTACACACAGTCTAGGACAACCCGCAGCCTGACGCTCACCTAATATCTACACACAGTCAAGGACAACCCGCAGCCTGACGCTCACCTAATATCTACACACAGTCAAGGACAACCCGCAGCCTGACGCTCACCTAATATCTACACACAGTCAAGGACAACCCGCAGCCTGACGCTCACCTAATATCTACACACAGTCAAGGACAACCCGCAGCCTGACGCTCACCTAATATCTACACACAGTCAAGGACAACCCGCAGCCTGACGCTCACCTAATATCTACACACAGTCAAGGACAACCCGCAGCCTGACGCTCACCTAATATCTACACACAGTCTAGGACAACCCGCAGCCTACACTCACCTAATATCTACACACAGTCTAGGACAACCCGCAGCCTGACGCTCACCTAATATCTACACACAGTCTAGGACAACCCGCAGCCTGACGCTCACCTAATATCTACACACAGTCAAGGACAACCCGCAGCCTGACGCTCACCTAATATCTACACACAGTCTAGGACAACCCGCAGCCTACGCTCACCTAATATCTACACACAGTCAAGGACAACCCGCAGCCTGACGCTCACCTAATATCTACACACAGTCTAGGACAACCCGCAGCCTACACTCACCTAATATCTACACACAGTCTAGGACAACCCGCAGCCTGACGCTCACCTAATATCTACACACAGTCTAGGACAACCCGCAGCCTGACGCTCACCTAATATCTACACACAGTCAAGGACAACCCGCAGCCTGACGCTCACCTAATATCTACACACAGTCAAGGACAACCCGCAGCCTACGCTCACCTAATATCTACACACAGTCTAGAACAACCCGCAGCCTACGCTCACCTAATATCTACACACAGTCTAGGACAACCCGCAGCCTGACGCTCACCTAATATCTACACACAGTCAAGGACAACCCGCAGCCTGACGCTCACCTAATATCTACACACAGTCTAGGACAACCCGCAGCCTACACTCACCTAATATCTACACACAGTCTAGGACAACCCGCAGCCTGACGCTCACCTAATATCTACACACAGTCTAGGACAACCCGCAGCCTGACGCTCACCTAATATCTACACACAGTCAAGGACAACCCGCAGCCTGACGCTCACCTAATATCTACACACAGTCAAGGACAACCCGCAGCCTACGCTCACCTAATATCTACACACAGTCTAGAACAACCCGCAGCCTACGCTCACCTAATATCTACACACAGTCTAGGACAACCCGCAGCCTGACGCTCACCTAATATCTACACACAGTCAAGGACAACCCGCAGCCTGACGCTCACCTAATATCTACACACAGTCTAGGACAACCCGCAGCCTGACGCTCACCTAATATCTACACACAGTCAAGGACAACCCGCAGCCTACGCTCACCTAATATCTACACAGTCTAGGACAACCCGCAGCCTACGCTCACCTAATATCTACACAGTCTAGGACAACCCGCAGCCTATGCTCACCTAATATCTACACAGTCTAGGACCACCTGCTCAAGGTGGTGTCCAAACAAACACGCAGGAAAAAGAAGAGCTTGGGTTTGATCCCCAGCACCATAAAAGCCAGGCATGATGGATATGTGGGTAGTCTCAGCACTTGGGAGGGGCAGGCAGAAAGACCAGACATTCAAGGTCATCCTCAATTGCACAGTAAATTTGAGACCAGCCTGGAATACCCAAGACCCAAAAGAAAGCCTGAGAAAGACAGAGAGAGAGAGCAGGTGGGGGGGAGGGGGGACTGACTATCCTCAGGCAGCTCTCTCTTCCCCAGGCGATGATCAGTCTTGGTTGTCAGTGCCACTGGACAGACTGACACCCAGGTATGTCTAGAGAGCATCAGACCTGAGGACTCTGAAGAAATGGATGTTCCTCTGATGGATTCAAGAGGGAGTAGTTTATAGAAGGCGGGAAGATGGTTGGTTGGAGGAAGCAGGCACTACAGACCCAGAAACACGGGGTCCCTGAGCGCGGACCCCACAGACTAAGCATCTGAAACTAAGCTGGAGAAACACTTCCTCCCTTATTGTTTGCCTCAGGCCCCAGTGCCCTGAGTTCTCACTGGCACACGCTGTGACCCCACTGCCACACTAGCCAGAGAGACCTGTCTCCTATGACAACCCTGTCCTGCGCGTCCCACCCTGGGCATCAAGCCAGTGCCCTGGTGAGTAGGAGGGTCCCAGGCCCGGCAGGTGGTCACCTTGTTTCGTTAGGGCCTCTCGCAGAGCGGGCGTTATCATAGGCCTTCCTTCGCTGCCCTCTTTCTTCTCCGTGTTCCTCTGCACCACAGCTTCCTGCCCCTGGGGAGCCTTTTCTCTCTGTGTTGAATTGAGAAAATACAATCCAGAATTGGAAACAACCAAGTCTCTGGGTCATGCGACGCAGGCTGAGACCCAACATCCCACAGGGTGATCTCGCTTCTGGAGAGGCAGTGACCACAAGAAACACCACAAGGGCCAATAAATAAATATGCAAACAAAACAACTATAAAAACCTAAGCTAAATCAACAGTTCATCTTTTTAAAAAGCATTTAATTTTTATTATACTTATTTAGTTAGCATGTCTGTGTGTGGCAGTCAGAGGACAACACTTGGGAGTTGGTTCTTTTCCCTGCTGTGTACATCCCAGGGACTGAAATCAGGCAGTCAGCCTTGAGGGCAAGCCCCTTTACCCACTGAGCCATCCTGCCTGCCCCAAAGTCAAACGTTTTTAACAGTCAGACACAAACTGCCTAACTTTGGCAAATTACTGACTCTCTCTGAATCTCAACGTCTTCACCTGAAGAGAGGGCAGAGTGTAAGTATTAAACAAACTTCATGTCCAGGCCAGGCAGTGGTAGTGCAAGCATAGGCAGAGGCAGGCGGATCTCTGAGCTGAGGCCAGTCTGTTCTACAGAGTGAGCTCCAGGACAGCCAGGGCTACACAGTGAAACTTTGTATTGAAAAACAAACAATAATAATTTAAAAGATAAACTACACCTCCTAGTGGGAGGTGCACGCTACCACTGGCCAGGTGAGAAAGAAGGCATAGAAAAGAGGAAAAGAAGGGAGAAAAGGGGGGGGAGGGGAAAGAGAGAGGGAGGGTGATGAGAGGGGGATTCAAGGGCGGTGAAGCCCACAAGGAGACTGGGCAGTAGAGAAGGTGACTTCTCTACTGAGAAAACAGACCACAATTAAGTTCCCTTCATCCACAAAGTCAGCACTCAAAATGCCGACATACAGTCACAATGCAAAGCCAATGAGAAGCACGCCTCTGCTACTGGGGCTTCCAAATGTTATTAAAAACAAAGAAAAAAAACTCAATCATGTGTCCTCACTTTCTCATATATACATAAAATGAAGAAGGAAAAAAAACCTGGTGACTTGCTTTCAGGTCTTACTGAAGAGAACTACACACAGCCCCCCACCTGAGGGCCTTCATGACAACTACACACAGCCCCCACCTGAGGGCCTTCATGACAACTACACACAGCCCCCTCCTGAGGGCCTTCATGACAACTACACACAGCCCCCACCTGAGGGCCTTCATGACAATTACACACAGCCCCCACCTGAGGGCCTTCATGACAACTACACACAGCCCCCACCTGAGGGCCTTCATGACAATTACACACAGCCCCCACCTGAGGGCCTTCATGACAACTACACACAGCCCCCACCTGAGGGCCTTCATGACAACTACACACAGCCCCCACCTGAGGGCCTTCATGACAACTACACACAGCCCCCACCTGAGGGCCTTCATGACAACTACACACAGCCCCCACCTGAGGGCCTTCATGACAACTACACACAGCCCCCACCTGAGGGCCTTCATGACAACTACACACAGCCCCCACCTGAGGGCCTTCATGACAACTACACACAGCCCCCTCCTGAGGGCCTTCATGACAACTACACACAGCCCCCCACCTGAGGGCCTTCATGACAACTACACACAGCCCCCCACCTGAAGACCTTCATGACAACTACACACAGCCCGCACCTGAGGACCTTCATGACAACTACACACAGCCCCCCACCTGAGGGCCTTCATGACAACTACACACAGCCCCCACCTGAGGGCCTTCATGACAACTACACACAGCCCCCACCTGAGGGCCTTCATGACAACTACACACAGCCCCCCACCTGAGGGCTTTCATGACAACTACACACAGCCCCCCACCTGAGGGCCTTCATGACAACTACACACAGCCCCCCACCTGAGGGCCTTCATGACAACTACACACAGCCCCCACCTGAGGGCCTTCATGACAACTACACACAGCCCCCACCTGAGGACCTTCATGACAACTACACACAGCCCCCCACCTGAGGACCTTCATGACAACTACACACAGCCCCCCACCTGAGGGCCTTCATGACAACTACACACAGCCCCCACCTGAGGACCTTCATGACAACTACACACAGCCCCCCACCTGAAGACCTTCATGACAACTACACACAGCCCCCCACCTGAGGGCCTTCATGACAACTGCACACAGCCCCCACATGAGGACTTTGGTAAGAAAGCTGAGAACTGTTAAGCTGGCAGCTTCAAGGCCCAACATCTCATTTCCCAAACTAACAGCAGTTTTTCATTTCTGCATTCTCTAGCGACCTCTGCTGGCCACCAGATGAAGAGCAAAGAAAAATGTGTCATCCCTGACTGACTAGGCATAGTTGTCCTCTCGCTGTGTGGTGCATGGGCCCCTACACACATGCAACACACAGAGTACGTACATACATACATACAAAAACAGATGTAACTTTTAATGTTCAGAGTTCATGTAAATATAGCAAAACAAAATGAAACAAAACAAAAGACAACAAAACCAGAAGCCTTCCCTTCAAGCCAGAACTGTCCCTCACCAGAACCTAAGAGGAGAATGGACCACAGGGCCAACTGCAGTATCCCCGAAAAGAACAGTACCTTTTCCTTCTTCGTGGGGTTCATGATGTTGCCCAGGTCCTCGACGTCAACCACGGAATTCAGGCTCTGATAATCCTGGGCCCCAGACTCCTCCTCACTGCTGCTCTCGCAGGGCTCCTCCTCCTGTAAGGCAGGGACTTCAGAACCTCACAGGAAGCCAGCTCTCACCCCAACCTGCACAGGGTCCCCCCCAGTGTTTTACTGTATTTGGTTGACTTTGTGTTGCTGAGGATGGAGTGCCCGGCCTTTCACTATGCTGGGCAGGTGTTCTGCCACTGCCACACCGCGAACCGCCTCTACAGTGCTTTGTATGGTTTTTCTTTGCTGCTTTTCTAAAAATTGTTATTTTATGTGTGTGTGTGGGCGCGCGCACGCGCGCGCGCGTGCATGTACAAATGCCATGATGTACTTTCCTCTACGTGGGTTCCAAGGATGGAACTTAGGTCATCAAGCTTGGTGGCAAGTGCCTTTACCTGTTGAGACATCTTGCTAGCCCCACTTTTATAGTATTTATTTTTTTAAACATATAAGCCAACTTAGATCGGTGTCAAAGAGATCCCTGTGGAAAGGCATCACAGAGTGGGTCTGGAGACATGGCTCAGTTACCAGCACCGGCATGGCAGCTCACAACTATCTCTGACATCGGTTCTATGGCATATGGCGCCCTCTTCTGGACTTCATGAATACTGCATCCACACGGTACACAAAACTACTTGCAGACGCTCATAATCCATAAACATTAAAAAAAATAAATAAATCACAGATTGACAATACCTCAGCAAACCTCCTATTGGAAAACAGTGAACAATGCTCAGGGGAAGACAGTGCCAGGCAGAAGGCAGGAACAGGCTTGAGGCCAGTTTAGTCCTCAGCATTGAAAGCCAAGTAGATGGGGCTGGCAAGATGGTGCAGTGAATAAAGGGGCCTGCCACAAAGCCTGACAGCCTGGGCTCTATATCCTGGATCATATGGGTGAAAAGAGAGAACTGACTTCTACAGGTCCGACCTCTATACTCGTGCTGTGGGATGTGTGCACATGTGTAAGCACACACATACACAAGACATTTGGGGTGGGGACAGAGACTTGTTTGCTTCTAGATGACAAAATAGTAATGCGTCACAAAAAATGTCACCCAACAACGGGCCATACCCTGTGGCAGTGGCCCCCCGAGCCAATACTGCCTGTAACAGCACAGCCCTCTCTGTTTCTTTTTTAGGTTATGTGGTGATGTCCATACAACACTGGAACAGCCTGAAACCCTCACTACATGGAACATATCTCAGGGTTAAATGTCATGTGCCTGTGACTCATCTCTGCAGGCAAGTATAGTGAGGTGACTTCAATTCAGTGCTGTGGAAAGGGCTGAGGGTGAATATTCAGGCAAAATCATCAATCCCAGCGTCAGGTATACGGCTCTGCTGCTCTCAACACAGCTGCTGATGTGCCAGCGTGGAGGGGAATGCGCACGGCCGGGACCCAGCCCTTAGAGAAAAGTGAGAGTATCGATGTGGACAGAGCCCTGGGCTCCACCCCAGCACAGGGTAACCACGGCACGGTGCTGCACACCTAGCCCAGCACACGGAAGGTGAAGGCAAGAAGATCACAAGTCCAAGGCCAGCCTCAGTAGGTATCGATCAGCCACCTGAGCTACACGAGACCCTGTCTCAAAATTCATCAACTTAATTAAGATTTTTAAATCGGTGGCAGGTGGCATTTAGCTGGTGCGACACTTAGCTGGCCATCTTGGGTTTGTCTGTAACTCATGCTCAGAAGCTCCTCTCTGACAGAAACGAACTTACTGCCTCTCCAAGGACCTCATTTCATCTTCACATAAAATCTAATCAGAACTGCCGTTAACTTGGCTCTGTGACCTTCAGAAAATTTAAAACCTGTCTTCAGTACAGGAGGAATGCAGGGCTCAGGAGATGGCTCGGTCCTTACAGGCACTGGCTGCTCTTGAAGAAAATCGTGGTTCCCGTCCTAGCATGCACACGGTAGCCCCAGCGGCCTGGGACTCCTGTTCTAGGGGACCCCATGCCTCCTTCCGGCCTCCACAGGCACTGCATGCCATGGGGTGCACAAATGTGCTTGCAGGCAAAAGACCCATACACGTCAATTTATTTAAAAAACAAATAAAGCTTTAAAAAAGGAAAAAGGTAAATATAATTCATGGAAGCCACTAGGGTTAGAAAGTTAATATGAAACAGTCTCTTACAGCAACACAGGGGTACAGGTATGATAGAGTGCTCACACTGTGGCTAAAAGGGGTAAGTAGCCACAGCAGGCTGCCGCCGGCACGGAACTGACCAAACATTAAAGGAAAATACAGCTGTAAGGGTGGATGGGCAGGGGCTGGAGAAATGGCTCAGTGGTTAAGAGCACCACCTGCTCTTCGAGAGGTCCTGAGTTCAATTCCCAGCAACCAAATGGTGGCTCATAACCATCCATAATGTGATCTGATGCTTTCTTTGGCAGATAAAGCACTGATATACAATAAATAAAATAAATAAATCTTGAAAAAAAAAAGGGTGGATGGGCAAAGTCACCCTAGTTGGTGGCAGGTGGAACACAGCAACAGCGAGCAGCAGACTGGGAAAGGCAGCGTGGCCAGGTGGCCAGCCAGAAGATCCCAGCTGCGACAAGAGCAGGCACTGGGCAGCCTGAAGACAATTCTAAGTGGAAATCTGAAGAATCATCAAAGAGTCAAGTAGAGGCTGCAGGAGGAGACAGGTGAACTCAGGGTGACCTGCTGCTCCAGCAACAGTGAGCAACAGCCACTGGGGTCAGGGAGGGTGGGACCCGGGGAGATAACGCTCAGCCTGAGATGAGTTCCAGGCCAGCCTGGGCTACCCTGCCAGACCCTGTGGAACAAAGGGGAAAGGGAGACTCAGAAAAGGAGAATGGAAAGAAGGACGGAGGATGGGGGCGGGGCGGGGCAAGAAGAAGAGAAGGAAGAGAGGGAGGGCAGCAGGGGAGGAAGAGAAGCAAGAAGAGGAAAAGCAGGAAGGAAGGTGGGAGGAGGGAGGAGGGAGGAGGGAGAGGAGGGAGGAGGGAGGAGGGAGGAGGGAGGAGGGGATGAACATCTAGCACCTGGTTAGCCCAAGCTGCGGCTGCGGCTTGCACTGACATCCCCCCCCCCCCCCCCCCCGTGTGTGTGTGTGTGTGTGTGTGTGTGTGTGTGTGTGTGTGTTTGTGTGCGCGCACACCCGTGTGTGTAAGCACATACCTCAGCATCCCTGGGATGTAATCCACCTTGCAGGTGAGGCTGCCTCTCTCCTGGGCCAGGCTGCGCTGACTCACATTTCCCTCTCTTGCAGTCTTTGCTGCAGGCCTTTTTCTCCCCTCTCTGCAGGGCCTGCAGCCGGGAGATGAATTTGGTCTTCCAGGCTGTGAAGTCGGCCTCGATGCTGCCATGTTTGCTCTGAACCGCGTTGCAGTCGCCCACCCCTCGGGTCATCATCCGTTGGGCACCGAGCATCCAGAGCCATTTATCAACATTTGTGCTGACCTTCAGCAAAAAGAGAGAGAGAGAGACTGACTGAAAGAAAAACCACAGCCCACCAATACACAAACTAAACATCGATCTGTCCTCTATAACAGGCTCCAAGGCTGCACTGCAGACTCAGGGCCACTGCTCAGGAGCTTCTGCTGAGGAGCACAGCATGGGTCCAAATCACGATCTTCGATGGCCAAGCTGGTGGCCCAAGCCTGTCAGCCTACCTACTCAGGCGCTGGAGATGGGAAGAGCTCAGGTCCAAGGCTTCCCTGGACTGCATACTAAATTCAAGGCCAGCCTGGGCAACTTAGGAGACTTTGTCCCGAAATAAAAAGGCTGGAGATATAACTCAGTGACAGAGACCCAGGGCTCAGTCCTCAGCACTGCATACAGCAGGTGCGGTGGCACACACATCTGCATTCTTGGAACTATGAGATGAAGGCAGGAGGCTCAGAAGTTCAAAGCCATCCTGGTTGGGCATGGAGCTGCGTAGCAAAACACTTGCCTAGAATCCCCCAGTGAGGGGCTAGGGATGTGACTCAGTGATAGATCACCTGCCTAGAATCCCCCAGTGAGGGGCTGGGGTGTGACTCAGTGATAGATCACTTGCCTAGAATCCCCCAGTGAGGGGCTGGGGTGTGGCTCAGTGATAGATCACTTGCCTAGAATCCCCCAGTGAGGGGCTGGGGTATGGCTCAGTGGTAGAGCACCTGCCTAGAATCCCCCAGTGAGGGGCTGGAGTGTGGCTCAGTGGTAGAGCACCTGCCTAGAATCCCCCAGTGAGGGGCTGGAGTGTGGCTCAGTGGTAGAGCACCTGCCTAGAATCCCCCAGTGAGGGGCTGGAGTGTGGCTCAGTGGTAGAGCACCTGCCTAGAATCCCCCAGTGAGGGGCTGGGGGTATGGCTCAGTGGTAGAGCACCTGCCTAGAATCCCCCAGTGAGGGGCTGGAGTGTGGCTCAGTGGTAGAGCACCTGCCTAGAATCCCCCAGTGAGGGGCTGGAGTGTGGCTCAGTGGTAGAGCACCTGCCTAGAATCCCCCAGTGAGGGGCTGGGGGTATGGCTCAGTGGTAGAGCACCTGCCTAGAATCCCCCAGTGAGGGGCTGGAGTGTGGCTCAGTGGTAGAGCACCTGCCTAGAATCCCCCAGTGAGGGGCTGGAGTGTGGCTCAGTGGTAGAGCACCTGCCTAGAATCCCCCAGTGAGGGGCTGGGGGTATGGCTCAGTGGTAGAGCACCTGCCTAGAATCCCCCAGTGAGGGGCTGGGGTGTGGCTCAGTGGTAGAGCACCTGCCTAGAATCCCCCAGTGAGGGGCTGGGGTGTGGCTCAGTGGTAGAGCACCTGCCTAGAATCCCCCAGTAAGGGGCTGGGGTGTGGCTCAGTGGTAGAGCACCTGCCTAGAATCCCCCAGTGAGGGGCTGGGGTGTGGCTCAGTGGTAGAGCACCTGCCTAGAATCCCCCAGTGAGGGGCTGGGGTATGTCTCAGTGGTAGAGCCGGTGCTTAAAATCTCCAGTCAGGGGCTGGGGCGTGGCTCAGCAGCAGGGTGCTTGTTTAGCATGCCCAAGGCCCTAGGTTCCATCACCAGCACCATAAAGGAACAATCTCAATGTAACAATCTGTTACTATTGGGGCTGGAAAGCAGTTAAGAGCACTGGCTGTTCTTCCACAGGACCCACATTCAATACCCAGCACCCACATGGCAGCTCACATGGCTGTCATTCTGGTTCCATGATATCCAACACCTTCTGCAGAGGCCAGGCACACAAGCAGGACACACACAGCCATGTGGGCAAAACACACACACACAAGATAAAAATTAGATAATAACAACAGTTATTAAGCAGCAAAGTCTGTAGGTCAGTTGTCACACACATAATGTGTATGAGACCTTGTCTGTCTGTCTGTCCTTTGGTTAAGGAAAGTCCTAGTCCTACAGCTCACCACACACCCACCTTGTTGAAGTAGCTCCGGTAGGCAGAGTCTCCCAGGCCAAACACTGCGTACCTCAGACCCTTCAGGTAGGTTTTGCCAAAGCGGAAATCATTAGCCGCTTCCTCTAACCACTTGCAGAACCACTCTGCACTCTCTGTAGGGCGGCCGTCCGTGTACGTAGCAACCAGGAAGGCGCACACATGTTTATTAGTGATCTAAATAAGACAGCATTTGTGTCAGAAGGATACAGAAACAGAAATAGTTGTGAGAGCACCCAAGGCAAGGACTGAGCGGTTAAGAGCACCTGCTGGAGAGGTGACTCAGTGCTTACGAGCGCCTGCTGCTCTTACAGGACCCGGGTTCTATGCCCAGAACCCACGTGGTAGATCAGAACCAGCTCTAAGTCCAGTTCCGGGACATCCAACTACGCCCTCTGATGGCCTCCATGGGCTCCAGGCACGCGCATGGTGTACTTACAGACAAGCAGACAAATACTGATAGTCAAAAATAAAAAGACATAATAAATCTTTAAAAAATAGTAATCTACAGGGTATTGATTATCTAAGTGAAGTTTGCTCGTCTGAATGCTGGCACTGGAGCTGAGCACAGTGGTACACTGGGAATCCCAGCGCACTCGGGAGGCAAAGGCAGTAAGGACTGCTGCGAGTCTGAGATCAAGCCACAATGGAAAAGCTCCCAGGTGAAACGGTTCAGCATGAATATTTACTTTATTCTGGAGAGTCTCCCCACCCCACAGAGCCGATGGTCATTTAACTTGGATTTTAATTGTGTACATGTGCACTTGGGGGCAGGGGCGGTGTGCACATGAGTGCAAGTGCCCAAGGAGGCCAGAAGAGGGCGTTACATCCCCTGGAGTTGGAGTTATGGGCAGCTGGGAGCCACCCGATGTGGGTGCTGAAAACCGGACATGGATCCTCCGCAAGAGCCACACAGGGTCTTAATTGATGAGCCACCTGTGCAGCTTCAACTTGGGAGTTTTCATTGAAAAAAAAAAATGACAACTACCTACCTCTCCAATCAGGCTGTCGTCAGGATCATACTCCTTCAGATTAATAACAGCCACAGGCAGGTCCAGAGAGGTGACTGCCTTGGCAAGAATCGCTGCAAATCCCTGAAAGTTAGGGAAATAATAAACTCTTCAGAGTGCTAAATAAGGAAAACAGGCTGCAGGCTGCTCCAGCTGGCAAGGCAGCACAGCGCCCCTTGTGGCGGATGCTTCTCCAGCAACTTTGTCCTCTGAGGTCATCACAGGGAACATTTTTATTCTTACTAGGTCATCGCCATCAACATTCTTTTCTTTTTTTTAAAGATTTATTTATTATTTTATATATATAGTGTTCTGCCTGCATGTACACCTGCAGGTCAGAAGAGGGCACCAGATCTTCTTATAGATGGTTGTGAGCCACCATGTGGTTGCTGGGAATTGAACTCAGGACCTTTGGAAGAGCAGCCAGTGCTCTTAACCTCTGAGCCATCTTACCAGCCCCACAAAAATAAGAACATTCTTATTCTTACCATTATGTTTAGCGTGTTCTCGAGCCCAGTACAGAGATGAGGCACTGAGTCTATATGGGTGTGCACTGTACTACATCCACACCGGCTTTGGTGCTGTGCCTCCGTAGGAATAGCATCATCATGAAGAGAATGGAAGCAGAGAAGCTGGGGGCCGGTGAGGAAGCTCAGTGCACAAGGGAAGGCGCTTGTCCCCAACCTTGCTGACCTAGGGATTCCTGGAAGGGTAAAACCAACTCCCACAAGTTGTTCTCTGACCATACACTTGAGTAGACGCACACACATGCACTAAGTAAATATAATAAAGGGTTTGGCTTTTTTAAGAGCAGCTACACCGGGGAGGTAGTTCAGTGGCTAAAGTGCATGCATGCCACATAAGGCTGAGCCCTGAGTTCACATCCCGAGGATCTGTGTAAAGCCAGACACAACAGCACACACTGGATTCCCACGCTCCTACAAGATGGGACACAGAGACAGGAGAACCCCCAGATGCTAGTATGCGGAGCAGCCTGGAGTGCACAGCCTTAAACCACAGAGACCCAATCTCAAACAAAGTGGAAAACGACGACAAGCATCCAAGTTTGTCTTCTGACCTCCACTTGTAGACTGTGGCGCATGTAGATCCATAGACAAATAAATAATGTTAGCTGGGTGCACTGGCACACATCTTGCAATCCCAGCATTTAGGAGGCAGAGGGATGTCTGAGTTCAAGGCCAGCCTGGTCTACAAAGCGAGGCCAGGACAGCCAGGGCCACACAGAGAAACCTTGTCTTGAAAAACCTATATAAATAAAGTTTAAATTATGTAGAAGAAGAAAAAGAAGAGGAGGAGGAGGAGGAGGAAGCAGCAGCAGCAGCAGCAGCTAAAACCAGGCATGATACTATGTAGTCATAATCCCAGTGTCCAAAAATCAGAGACAGGTGGCTCCCTGAGTCTCACTGGCCGGCCTAGCCTATTTGGAGAGTCCCAAGCCAATGAGAGACCCTGTCTCAAAAACACAAGGAAGACAGCACATGAGGAACAACATCCAAGGTTTGGGGATGGGGGGATGGGGGGGGGGGATG
Organism: Acomys minous; assembly: GCF_964271855.1. Lineage (NCBI taxonomy): Eukaryota > Metazoa > Chordata > Mammalia > Rodentia > Muridae > Acomys > Acomys minous. Next base: position 79,066,911 of record NC_140498.1, read on the forward strand.
GGGGGGGGGGACGGGGAGTCTACAAACACCAGGGCTGGCAGAGTGTCAACCCAAGTGAGACAAGAAGGGAATTCAGCTCAACATGACTCAGTAGCTGGTGCTGGCTCAAACTTCTAGAATCTGACTCCAGGTAGTTCATTTAAGCATAGCAATATTTTGGGAAAAAACTTCCCTGATGATAATTAACTCCATCCCGTGTGTATAACAAAGCGCTTAAGACATGATTACATTGAAACTCTTTTCAAAACACTTATGACCTCTTCCATAAAGATGGGTTCTACTGACTGTGAAATAACGCTCAAGATGAGGCTCTCGGGAAGAAGAGTCTGGGATAAACAATATTCTGGGGTCAGGAGTGGCCCCTTTTCTACAGTCCCATGACGTGGGCCCTGGGGCCCCTAAGTGTCAGTGATAACCACTTCACTGACTGGGCACTCGCATCCGGCCAGCCTCGCTGCTGGGCAACACTACACACGCGTAAACGAGACAGACACAGCCCTGGTCCTGAAGCAGCTTCTGGCTTAGTGGACAGAAAGAAGTCAGCAGAGCATGTCAGGCGGTGGTGAGCACCGGGGAAGAAGCTAACTCAGATGAGTGGAGCGCGCACAGGCTGGAGCCAGGGCCGTGTGGTTACTCTACATAGGGCGTCAGTACACGTGTGTATGAAAAGAGTGGGGGCAGAGCTCGGGTCCTCTGCAGGAGCAGCACATGCTCATGACTGCAGGGCCATCTCTCCATGGCCACAGCCAATTCTGCCCCCACTGACAAAGTAATAATGAGGGGCTGGAGAGATGGCTCAGCAGTTAAGAGCACTGACTGCTCTTCCAGAGGACCCAGGTTCAAATCCCAGCACCCATGAAGGCTCACGTCCATGTTAACTCCAGTCCTAGGTGACCCGACACCCTCCTCTGACCTCCAAGGGCACCAGGCATATATGCAGGCGAAACACCCACGCAGCAAGGCTCAGTGGGTAAAGGCACTAACTGCCGTCTGATGCCCTGAGTTTAACACGCCCCTCCTAGACCCACATGGAGGGAGAGAACTGAATTCTGCACGGTGTCCTCTGGCCTCCACACGTATGCCTGAATACATGCTCACACACATACTAAGCAAATAAGTAGTCTTTAAAATGAAACAATAATGATAAAAGCATTATTCCGAGCGGGCCACCGGAGACTGTCTCAAACAAAACAGCTATTCTGTGTAACATCCACAAGAGGTCGGTAGAACCCTCTTTAGCAGCACACACAATAAAAGGCCTTGGGTTTTTGTTCTATTGTGTTTGCTTTTTTAATGATTCATTTTCACAGCAGCCTTACTCAGTCTTTTCTTAGAAAGCACTCAACAGTTGTGAGCCTCATTCCTGGGAAGCAAAGAACACATGGGCCCAAGAAGAGACAGCAGCGGGCTGATCCGCCCGGCTCCAGTTGGAATCTTCTTTAACGTCTACCTTCCCTGCCTTTAATCCACTGAACGCATTAAGTAGATGTGTGAACTTGCCAGAGAAGTGGCCCATCTCTGACACCATCGTCACAACTCACTTTCCACTAGTGGCTAGCACATCCAACCAACAGCTAAAGGCCACAGGCAGCCCAAGGAAGCCATAAACCCAACAACCAAAAAAAAAAAAAAATTTTTTTTTTAATGAAAATAAAAAATGAAACTTACTTTGTCACCAAAGTGTTTGTAATTTTTCCTACCTCAATGGTGAGGTTCTCACATGTAAGATTACAATGTCATGTCACAATGTCACAATGTCACATAGTTGGATGGGCCTGAAGTCCACCTCCTATCCCCACAGCAGAATCTCCATCCTCCGGAGGCAGACATGGGCCTCAGGGCCCTTCATGAGCAGAACCCACAGACACTGTGACCTGCACACAATGTGCCACCGGGGAAAGCAGCATAGAGCTGGAGTGAGATCAAGACGTGTTCAAACCCTGAAAATCTCAATCTTGAGACAGGCAGGAGTAAGGATGGCTTCCTCCCTGTTCTGCGCCTGCATGCCCTGGGGAATGTGGTCTCAGGACCACTGCCTCCGTAGCCACTTAGCCTAGCACCTGGAATTCCTTTCCATGCCAATAAAGGAGCCCCAGCATCTCAGCCCCAGCCAATGATATGCGCCTACCCTAGAAACCCCTTCCCGCTCCCTTAGAAACACACACACACACACACACACACACACACACAGTCGCTGTTTCACTCTGAGAGCTGAGAGAGCACTAGGATCCTGAGAGAGGCCCGCTGGCCCGGGATCCTGCAGGCCCTACCTGTGACAGCTCGGATTCACCCTTCCCCGCCCAGCATGCAGCAGTACCTGAAAGCCCCAATGGAGGACGCAGATAATGGAACTACAACACTGGGCCCGACAGAAGGGAGCCAGCCACCATTCCAGAAAGGAACAAAGAGAGAAGGGTGGAGGGACCAACGAAACTCACTGCTAAAGGAGGGCTTCTGGAATGTTCTTCAAATGCTGGAAAACCAAAGGAAAGGCACGGCGCAAAGCTCGCTCACCTTGGCAGTGCCTGTCTGGGAGCCATAGAAAATCTTCACTCCAGACACATGTGTCTGCTTCTTCCTAAGTGGGAGGGCGCTGTCCCGAGTGCCTGGGACACTTTTCTCCTGGGAGCGAGTGACCTTGAAGATAAACAATAATAGAAGAGAATCCATCAAGACTCAATCTCTGAGGCAGGTAGAGTTCGAGGCCAGCCTGGTCTACAGAGTTCCAGGGCAGCCAGAGTTACACAAAGAAACCTTGTCTCGAAAACAAAAAAAAAAAAAAAAAAAAGACTCAACCCTTCCCTCATTTCAGAGCGTATGAAGAGTAGCACAGATTCCAACCCTGCGTGTGGCTCTCTTCATCTTTTGGGGTGTACCCCTCAACGTATCCTCTTGGTCTAAGTGGGTCCTTAAAAGGCAGCACCCACCTTTCACAGACGGCATGGTGCCGATCCCTGAGAGGAAAGCCATAGCCTACCCTTGGCGTGTATGGAAGACTGGATCCAGGACAGACAGACACACACAGCTGCAGGACCTCCTTCCTTCGGGAGATGTCCACGCTGTCCACCCCTCCTTAGAGGGCTCTGACAACAAACCATTCCACCATTCCACCAGAGCCCAGCCAGGGTGACCTCAAAGCAGCTGCACCATCTCAAAGTCCCAGCCAGCTGCAGAGATGGAGTGCTCCGCTCAGGCGACCTCCCGCGTTCTGTAGACTTCTAGCCCCTTCCAAGAGCTCAAGGTTACCGGCAATTAGCACAGAATCACAGACGACTGGCCAAGAGAAATGAGGTTAGGGGAAGCTAGACACCCCTCCTCCTGGGAGGGAGAGTCAACAGTCACCAAGCCTGATCCCAGGAGGTCTCCTGCAAACAGCCACAGTGGCTCTGATGAAAGCAGCTGTTACAGAGGATGCTACATGAATGTACGCACTTTTTGTTTGTTTGGGTTTTTTTTTTAAGATTTATTTATTATTATGTATACAGTGCTCTGCCTGCATGTATACCTGCCCAGGACCTCTGGAAGAGCAGCCAGTGCTCTTAACCTCTGAGCCATCTCTCCAGCCCTGTTTGTTTTGATACAGGGTCTCTCTACATAACCTAGCTGTTGTTGAATTCACTCTGTAGACCAGACCGACCTCAAACTCAGAGATCCACCTGCCTCTGCCTCCTGAGTGCTGGGATAAAAGGCATGCGCCACCACACCTGGCTGTTTTTCCTCTTTGTAGGTTAAAATTCCACTGTAAAAATCCGTTTCTTAGTCCACTATAACATAGTCTCTTAAATCTTTTTTTTTTAAAGATTTATTTATTTATTATGTATACACTGCTCTGCCTGTACATACACTTGCAGGCCAGAAGAGGGCATAAGATAACATCATAGATGGTTGTGAGCCACCATGTGGTTACTGGGAATTGAACTCAGGACCTCTGGAAGAGCAGTCAGTGCTCTTAACCTCTGAGCCATCTCTCTAGCCCTAGTCTCTTAAATCTTAAGGGTAAAAATGAAGGCATTAAAAAAAAAATCTAGACAAACAAAAATGTGATTTAATACCCTGAGCATTGGGCATGGAGATGCTTGCTCGTAATCTCAGCACTTGGGAGGCGGAGACAGGAGGACCACCCCGAGTTCAAGGCTAGCTGCCTCTAGGTGTGCAGCAGGTCAGCCAGGGCTACATAACGGAGCTCTATCTCATGACCTAGACGGGGAAGTGGGTAGAGGCCCCTGCGGCCAAGCCTCATGCCTGGGGCGCAATCTCTGGAACCTACATGATGGAAGGACGGAAGCAACTCCTCCAAGTTGTGTTGTCCCCCCAACACACACACACTTACAGACATGTGCGCACACACATATTCACACACTCAATGAAAAAAGCCCCAAAAGTTCCTTTTAAGCTTTTCTGAAGTTTTATGAAACCTCTGAAAAACCTGTACTATAAAGTCTCTGTAAAATGATACCTAAATACTACCCCATTGAAAAAGAAAGATGAGCCGGGCGTGGTGGTGCACGCCTATAATCCCAGCACTTGGGAGGCAAAGGCAGGTAGATCGCTGTGAGTTCAAGGCCAGCCTGGACTACAAAGCGAGTCCAGGACAGCCAAGGCTACATAGAGAAACCCTGTCTCGAAAAACCAAAAAAAAAAAAAAAGAAAGAAAGAAAGAAAGATGAAGCGGGTCCTGGAGAGATGGCTTCAAGCACTGGTTGCTCCTGCAGAGGACCCGAGTTCGGTTTCCAGAACCCCCACGGCGGTGTACAAGCATCTGTAACTCCAATTCCAAGAGACCTGATGCCCTCTTCTGACCTATTAGGGCACAGACCTACATGTAGGCAAAAGACTCATAGACATAAATTAATTAGAAAGACGGAAGGGGATATTGATCAATCAGAACAGTACTTGCTGCTTAAACACTGAAGACAGCCATGCCACCTCCAGGAGAGTCCGCGTGACGCTGCTGTTCCGCGGACCTAAGGCGTCTATAACTCCAAGATCTGACACTCTCACATAGACATACATGCAGGCAAAACACCAATGCATATAAAATAAAGGTAAATAATGAAGAAGAAGAAGAAGAAGAAGAAGAAGAAGAAGAAGAAGAAGAAGAAGAAGAAGAAGAAGAAGAAGAAGAAAACAATGGAGAACTTTTTCAATGAATTACAGCAAAAGGAGGCAGTTAAAAAATCCCCTCAATTAAATGAAGGGTCTTTACCAAAGGCAGAACCCATTCGAGGAAAAGTAACTCAGACAAGAGTGAAAGTAAAAGCGGAATTTTAAGTCCTATAATACAAAATTCCATATGGCGTGGCATATGTATTGAAGGGCAGTCTCTGGTGTCCTCCTAGATATAGAGGACCCTATGGATTGGCTACTACACCTCGTCCACCTCTCCTCTGTACAGGAGTGTGTGAGGGAGGGGACGGATGGGTGGTCATCAATGGGAAAAAGGTGTCAGACGTTGACTATCAGCAAAAAGTTAATCTTACTGAGGACTGTCTCCGGCCCCTGGCTCAACCCAAGAATGTAATATCTGCCTGTGCCAAGTTAATGACTTAGAAACAATGATGTCATTACTATGTACTTTGTACTATGTATTCTATATGCCTGATTGCTTCACTGACGCCCTTGAATCTACTGCATGGAAAATATAACCACAACATACTCCGTTTCAAAATGTGTATAAAAATCTAGACCGTTTGCCTGCAATATACACTCAGATTCAAACTGCCTCTGACACATACCTATAATCCCAGTGCTGGGAAAGGAAAAAAAAAAAAAAAAAAGAAAAGATTACTGGTTCACTGGCCAGCCACCGTGGCCTAGTGAGCAAACTCCAGGTTAAATGAGAGACTCTGTCTCAAAAAATTAGATGAGGTGGCAGAGAGATGGCTCTCCTCTCACAGCGGACTCCTGTTGGTCCCCAGCACCCATATCCAGTTATAAGCAGAGGTACTCTGGGATGGCAGCACAGACCGATCGCGCACTGTGTCTGGTCGGCGGGACTGAGCAGAGGGCTTGGGCTAGGAGCTACAGTTGTGACCACCCACGCGTAACTCCTATATTAAAGGATCCAACGCAAGCTGGAGAGATGGCTCGGAGGTTAAGAGCACTGACTGTTCTTCCAGTGGTCCTGAGTTCAATTCCTAGCATCCGCATAGTGGCTCACAACCATCTATGATGTGATCTAGTACCCTCTTCTGACATGTAGGTGTACAGGCAGGCAGAGCACTGTGTACATAATAATAAATAAATAAGTCTTTTTTAAAAAATAAGAAATAAATTAAATTTAAAAATAAAAAATAATTGAAAGATCCAACGCCCTCGTCTGGCCTCTCCAGGAACTGTACTCACATATGCACCTAGTTAAAAAATGAAATTTTAAGGGGAGAGGTAGAGAGAGAAAACTACCCCAATTACCTGTTTCTTGATGATGATCTGGACACAGACCCAGAGGGTCACTCCCAGAGCACAGCCCAGATAGATGTAGAACCTGTTCATCCATAGTGACAGCAAAGGCGACGAGAAGTCCCACACGTCCAGAGGAGGGCCTGAGTTTAAAACACACAGATGTGGCAGCGCCGGCAGCCGCACGCAAAGATGCCCATGTATGGCTGCTGCAGTGCTATGCAAGGTGAGTTCCAGACCCGAGCTACAGGGCGAGGCCCAAACTCTGCTGAGCTACACAGGGGTTTCTGAGTCAACCTGGGACACGAAACGAGGCCCTTTCTAAAGAGAAACAAACAAAACTAAAACAACAAAGAGTGATTTAAGGACAGCACACTTCATACTCGGCAACCTAAAAAAATGAGATGGCTTTTTTTTTTTTTTTTTTTGGCTAAAACAAGGTCTTGTTTTGGATACCAGGCCACCCCCAAAAACTTACAACTCTCCTACCTCAGTATCCAAACAGCCCCATACCTGCTCCCCACCCCCTCTCTCTGAGAGACAGAGAAGACTGTCTCTATGTTGCTCTGGCTGTCCCAAAACCCACTATGAAAACCAGGCTGGCCACCTGCCTCTGCTTCCCAAGTGCTGGGATTAAAGGCACGTGCTGCCATGCAAGCCCCCCGCCTTTTAAAAAAGGGTTTCTCTTTATTGCTTTTAGTTACATGTAGGCATGTGTGTATGTGCACATGTACATATATGCAATGACCCTTGGAGGCCAGAGGCACTGGATCCCTTGAGGCTGCAGTTAAGGGGGTTGTGGGTGAAAGTGGGTTGGGTTTGGTTTATGTACACCAGAAGAGGGCACCAGATCTCATTATAAATGGTGGTGAGCCACCATGAGGTTGCTGGGAATTGAACTTGAGACCTTTGGAAGAGTGGTCAGTGCACTTAACCACTGAGCCATCTCTCCAGCCTGGTGCAAGTGTTCTTAACAACTGAATCATCTCTCCAGCCCACACCAGACCTTTTTTTTTTTTTTTTAAATCAGGCTTGCCTTAACACTGAAGCTGAAAGAAATGTCAAAGGACTTGAAACCTAAAGTTTAGAGTTTTGAACTGGCGCTGTTCAATAAACCCAGGAGTATCAAAACACTTAGAAGTAGGGAGCCAACTTTTTTTTTTCCCTGAGGCTAGGCCAGTTTCCTTCAAAACATATCCCTTAGTCTCAGAAAGGCAAAAACCAAGTCAAGAGCACAGAATGGTTCTTTCTGCTCCCCGGAGTAACTGCCTCTTGCTAACAGACAGGAAGAACGTTTTCTTTTGAGCCTGGCCTGAGCTACATGACAAGTTCCAGGCCCGTTTAGGGTACATAGCAATTTCCTAATCCGCCTGGGTAGTGAGTTCCAGATTAGCCTCAGCTATATACTGAGTGTCAAGGCGGTTGCTACCCAAATGAGTTCCATTCCTGAGCTATATGGTGGAGCCCAAATTCTCCTCAGCTACACAATGAGCTCTGAATCAGCCTGGGATACAAAACAAAGCCCTTTAAAAAGAAAAACGAGCAAAAAGATAATAAAACGACAGAGGGGAAAAATAAGATACGATTAAAAAAAAAGAAGAAGAAAAACACCAAGTACAACAACCGATGGCCCCTCCGTGGGGAGGGAAGCAGTTTCCTCCTGCCCGCCCCTGCCCCTGGCCAGCCCGGCCTCACCCATCCTCTGCGGAGCCCGAGGCCCGCAGGTCGCCAGGAAACGCGGAGAGCGCGGGACTACCACCTGGAGGGTCCGGTTTACAGTACCCGGGAAGCCATGCTGCCGGCAGGACCGCCCGCATTGGCCACAGAAGGCAGAGGCGGGCCCAGCAGAAAGACGGCGGTAGCGTAAGCTCCAAGGTCCTCTCTGATTGGTTCATATGAAAAATGGGGCGGGATCAAGGGGGAAGCCCCAATCGTAACCTGGGAAAGATGCTAGAAAACTTCCTGTACTTCTCGGATTGGCTCAGAATGGGAAGGGGCGGGCTTGTGGGAAGCTCGGTCCGGAGGAGGAGACGCAAAACCGAGCGTGCTCCGGGCTCTATTTGGATTGGCTCGGAGGGGAAAGAGCGGGACCGAGGAAAGTATTTTCAAGAAATGAATGAAAACCTGGCTTGATAGTGTAGACTGTTAATCCTAGCACTATAGAGACAGAGGGAGGCTTCAAACAAAGCGATTAGTCGGCCTCTGCTTCCCGGGTGCACAGAAGGCCACTACGCCGAGCCAACAGATTTGTTTTGTTTTGCTTTGTTTTTGTTTTTCGAGACAGGGTTCCTCTGTGTAGCCTTGGCTGTCCTGGACTCGGTTTGTAGACCAGGCTGGCCTCGAACTCACAATGATCCGCCTGCCTCTGCCTCCCGAGTGCTGGGATTAAAAAAGAAAGAAAGGAAGGAAGAAAGAAAGAAAGAAAGAAAGACATTAAAAACAAAAACCACTCAGGACATCCAGGCGTACTAGCGCATGCTTCTAATCCCAATATTTGAGACTGAGGCAGAAGAAGGGTTGCTCATGAGTTAGTGGCCAGTCTGAGCTACATAGTGAGACTTTTGTTTCAAGAACAAAACAAAGCAAAAACTGATGATGACCATAGTCTGCAGTGTAGGTGTGTTATGTGTCGGTTCATTTGCATCTTAACTGCAACAAGTGACTGTAACAGCCATTATTTAGATTGGAGAAGTAGAATGTGGACTGATTGTCAGACGAGTGTCTGCTAGGGGTACTAAAGTATTTAAGGATACTTAAGGATATGGTTGCTTTGAGGAGGATGATAACGAAACAGGGTCTCAAGTAGCCCAGGCTGGCCTCGAACTCACTGTGTTGGTGAGGATGGCCTTGAACTCTTGGTATCCTGGCTGTTCCTAAAAAGTTCTGAGATTACAAGCGAAAGCCGTCATACCTGGTAATTTGCTGTAAAAATAATATAATAAAAAGAGGGAGAACAAAATAAGAATAGATGGAGGTTGATAATTATAGAACAACATGACGGAAGCTCATTACACTTTTTTTTCCCTTCTAAAATTCTCCTTAAAAATTAGAATGAAGTCCGGCGTGGTGGGGAACGCCTTTGATCCCAGCACTCAGGAGGCAGAAGGAGGCCAGCCTGGTCTAGAAGGAGAGTCCAGGGCAGCCAAGGCTACACAGAGAAACCCTGTCTCGGAAAACCAAACAAGTTAGAATGAATGCAGTGTCTTAACTCTGCAAACTCAACTAGCAACTGGTGTTTCCACTTGGACATCAAACGCTACTCAGGAGCCTATAGGAATTACTAGCGCATGTAAATGACATCATCGCCGACCGCCTTCCTTGTAGGGCGGAGAGAGATGGCGTTAAAAGCCACACCGCGCAGGCGTGGTTGCTCTCTTTTCCTGGGCGGGGGCTAGTGAGCCGCCTGACGCAGGCGCAGTGGGGCAGTTTGGTGCGCAGTGGCTGCTACCCCGTGAGTAGGTCCGGGAAGAGTCGCGCACTTTTTGGGCGTTAAGGGTCCGCGCGCCGCGGGGTCGTTTCAGCCGAGCACTTGGAACCCCTGCGAGCTCGAGGTCTGTGAGCAGCCACCATGTCGATCTTCACCCCCACCAACCAGATCCGACTGACCAATGTGGCCGTGGTGCGGATGAAACGAGCAGGGAAGCGCTTCGAAATCGCCTGCTATAAAAACAAGGTCGTCGGCTGGCGGAGTGGCGTGTGAGTGACCCTGTGCCCGGAGCCTATCGGACCGGCCCCCGACCCGACCCCGAGGCCTGGTCTCCCTAAGCCCGGCCCTTGAGAGCCATGGGTACCTTTCAGGCCTGGTTTGGGATTTTGTTGGTGTCGTAAAAACTTGCCTATTTAGAAATTGTCATAGCTGGGCCTGGTGGCTAGGCCTGTAATCCTAGCACTCAGGACGCTGAGGCAGGAGGATTGCTGCGAATTCCAGGCAAGCTTCGAAGTAGTGTGTGTGAGAGAGAGACCCTGTCCCTGGGCTTCTTGGATTGATGATTAAGATAGGAACCCGAGACTCCAAATACTATCACAAAGAAAAGAGACTTACTATGGTCGTTTTCCTGGAAAGAAAATCAGGAAGCTAATCCTACAAACACTGAGTAGAGCAGATGTCACACACACCTCTCAGAACCCCCAGTTTTACCCAAATGCATAGTGTCTAAACTACTGCCACCTAGGGACAGACAATTCCTGGATGGAAGCCTTCAGCGCCACTCCCCACCACACCCTGGGTTTCCCCACATAAAACAATGACGTGTCCTGTCTTCCTTCCCTGATGAAGTGGGAGGTCCTGAGTTTGAGATTGTTTCAGATAGCGCAGAACACACTATGTAGTTCTGTATGTCAGGCTGGCCTTAAACTCCCAATTTCCCTTGTCTCTGCCTCCTGCATGCTGGGATTGCAGATGGGCACACACCACACCTAGCTCTCAGCACTTGCCATGTATCTCGTTGCCATCTTGTATTTAAATGTGAGTGGATTTCCAGCTGACCAGTGGATTCATATAGGACTTTCTCTCCTGCCCTTTCAAGGGAAAAAGACCTTGATGAAGTTCTGCAGACCCACTCAGTATTTGTAAATGTTTCCAAAGGTCAGGTTGCCAAGAAGGAAGACCTCATCAGTGCATTCGGAACAGACGACCAGACGGAAATCTGCAAACAGGTAGGTTCCGCCAGCCGCCATACATAATCTCATGATCATCGGCAACATCAGGACTACGGTTGTTCTTGATGAGTTCTTGTTGGTTGTTTTAGCATCTTTTCCCCCCAGTTATGTTGTTCTAAGACTTGGGAGGTCTGTATGGTGTGTTTGATAATTTTTCTTCTTGACACATACACTCACTGTGTAGCCCTAGCTGGCAGCAAACTCTCTGGGCAGCTGTGTCCTGGAGTAGGACAAACTCTAGATTTGTTTTTGGAGACAAAGGGTGCTACCATATCCAGCGTCTGGATTATTTTTTTTTTTAATCAAACTTTAGAAATTAACTTTTCTAACAAATTATCTACCTCATTTACCTTACCGTTATTCCCCATCCCATCTTCACCCCAGATGATTTTTTTTTTAAAGCAAATTCTCACTGTATAGCCCTGGCTGGCCTCAACGTCATAGAGACCCACCTGTCTCTGACTCCTGAGTGCTGGGATTAAAGGTGTGTGTCACCGCACCTGCCTGTGGTTTTTTGGCTTTGTTTTGTGGTGGCGGTTCTGAGACTTCAACCCAGGAACTTTAGTAGCCTGCAAGGCATGTGCTATACCCAACCTTGCTAATTCTTTAATACAGTTCCTCATGTGGTGACCCCCAACCATAAAATTATTTTCATAGCTACTGCATGACTATACTTTTGCTACTGTTATGACCCGTAAGGTAAATATCTAATAGGCAGCCCCCAAAGGGCTCGCGGCCCACAGGCTGAGAATTGCTGCTCTAAGTGGGCTTTCTCTCCCTGGCCCTCAGGAAGCCTGACCATGGGACTCATTTTAGGCAGCACGTGATTCTGCGTTAGCAGCCGCAGTAACCAAACTGCATTTCCCCCCTGCTAACTAGATCTGTACAGTAGAGAATTGAACTAAAACTGACAGGCGCTTCCTGTATGTTCTGCCACTTAGATTTTGACTAAAGGAGAAGTTCAAGTATCGGATAAAGAACGGCACACGCAGCTGGAGCAGATGTTTAGGGATATTGCAACCATTGTTGCAGACAAGTGTGTCAACCCAGAAACCAAGAGACCCTACACCGTCATCCTCATTGAGAGGGCTATGAAGGACATCCACTATTCAGTGAAGCCCAACAAGAGCACGAAGCAGCAGGTGGGTGCTCGACGGTGACATCATCAGAGCACGTGGCCATGGAAACGTCTGACGCTCCTGCCTCCCGCTCTCGGGTGCTGGGGTCGAAGCATACGCTTCTAAGCCTGGCTGTTGTGCTGGTGGTGGGACCAGGGCTTTCTGCACACTGGGCAAGCACTACCAGCTGAGCCACAGCCTTAGCCCTGCCTCTTTACAAATGCACACAGAACTCTCACTCCCTGTCCAACCAAAACCTTTTAAAGACAAAACCTGGATTTTGAGTCACGTGAACTCCTTGACTGTTCCTATTGATGACATATTTCATACAACTCCGCCCTCTCAGGCCGGAAGTGCTGCTGAATGCCTGTATTTCAAGTCCTTGGGAGGCTGAGGCCCTGTCCCAGAAAGTCAAGTCACCTTTTTCTTCTTTTCTTTTTTTTTTTTTTTTTTCCGAGATAGGGTTTCTCTGTGTAGCCTTGGCTGTCCTGAACTCACTCTGTAGGCCAGGCTGGCCTCGAACTCACAGTAATCCACCTGCCTCTGCCTCCCGAGTGCTGGGATTAAAGGTGTACCACCCAATGACAGTTCCTCAGGCAGAGGTGCACACAAAGTGGGGAAGCTCCTCCTAGGTGGCTTGTGGGATGCTCTGGTCCATTTTCCCACGGAACATGTCTCTGGTCTCGCACTGTTCTAGAATTAATACAACCTAGACGTAGGCTCAGGTCCTCTAGGGACACACACAGCTTAGAATGCGGTGGGTTTAGAAATCTCTTGGCAGGAATCTCTGAAATTTTCCAACTGAGCTGGAAAGACATTTTGTCTGTTCTAGAGAAGTTCACTTGTGTTTGCAAATGTAATCACCACGCCCCATGTTTTCTCAACTGTTTATAGTGCTGAGGGTGGAGCCTAGGCCCTCATGCATGCTAGGTAAATGCTTTACCACTAAACTACATTCCCAGCTTTTGACAGTGCTTTCTTCCAAAGTGAAGAATTATTTTATTTCCATTTCACATCTTCTTCTAGTTTTTTCTAGGATTGCTTTGTGTCTTAGCCATGAAGCCATTGGCATGATGCAGCGGTGTGGAAACTGGTTTGTCCGTATGGACATGAGTTAGTGCAGCACAAAAGGTGACTGACAAGCACTCCACGTTCTGTCTTGACAGGCTCTGGAGGTGATAAAGCAGCTGAAAGAGAAGATCCAGATAGAGCGTGCCCACATGCGCTTGCGCTTCATCCTGCCAGTCAGTGAGGGAAAGAAGCTGAAGGAGAAGCTGAAGCCGCTGGTGAAGGTGGTGGAGAGCGAGGACTACAGCCAGCAGCTGGAGATGGTAAGATGACGGGGCGGGGAGCGAGCGGCAGCCTAGGCCCCAGGGTTATAGCCTTACCACGGTCGTGGCTTCATTCTACCAGAATAGCTTATTTTCTGATCCTGCACACTCTATTTATTACTTTTGCATAGCTGTGACCCAAGCCCAACAGATGAAAGGTTTATTTTTGGCTCAGTCTGAGAGGATTCAGTCCATAACTGCTTGGCCTCAATTGGGCAGAAGAGGAAGGAGAGGGCACGGGGGACCTGGAGACCAGGTGTGCCCCTGCAGAGACAGGCCCCTGAGATCACTTCCTCCACGCAGACCTCACCTCCTAACGGTCCCAGGCTTGACAAAATAGCACCACCAGCTGGGGATAAAACTTTGAACAGAGGAGCCTGTTGGGGACATGTCATAGTTAAGCCATATAATATTTAGAAGTTGTAGGTGAGACAAAGGTATAAGTAGGACGACACTGCAGTTAAGCAGTCACAAGATTTTCTTACTTGCTTTGTAGTCAAATTCGTAATAGAATTACATTAGCCATGTTCACTTTCTAAGTACTAAGATATATTTTACACTGAGTCTTCTATTTTGAGGCAACTAATAATAAAAGTGGAGCCGAGAACTGCATACCTGTCACCCTAGCACTCCAGAAGTAGAGGTCGGAGGATCCTGAGTTCAAGGTCATCCTCACCTGCACAGTAACCTTGAGGCTACACGTCACCAGCTCTCTGTATACCAGAACATATTTTAAGCATCAGTGGTGAGAGGCTTTGCTGCTGAGTCACAGGTGGCTCCCCTGGAGAGAGACAGCCTGCTGACACAGTCAGCATCTGAACTCTTCAGAACCTGTCATGGCTTTTCAGTATGTCTCGGGTCTGTTTCACAGGTGGAAGTGACTGTCCCTGACGTGTAGAAATCTAATGCTTGATTTCAGCCCGGAGGGGCCCATATGTATAAAGCAGCTGGGGGATCTGGTTATGTCTTGAATAGGGATTGAGCCCAGGGTCTTAGTGCTAGGCAGCGCTGGCTCTCACTGAGCTGCAGCACCGACCACGTGACTGAGTCCTCAACAGGGCTGAGTGCCTTTCCCAAAGGCCAAACTCCAGACCCGGCCTGCTGCCCTGGCCTCCACCATGTGAGCAGACCTGGCACACAGCCATCGCCTTGCCCTGGGCATTCCGGCTGAGTTTATTCCATGCTGTTAGCCAGCTGCCCTTGGAAACCAGCTGTGTTAATCATTGCAGGTGTGCCTCATTGACCCGGGCTGCTTCCGAGAAATTGATGAGCTAATAAAGAAGGAAACCAAAGGCAAGGGTTCGCTGGAAGTGCTCAGTCTGAAGGACGTGGAGGAAGGAGATGAGAAGTTCGAATGACCCCCTCCTGCTCCTCAGCTGGAGCACGCGGCGGATGTCTGTTCCCAGCAGCAGTCTGTTTCTGTGACCTGCCAGAGCCCTGCTCAAGCAACGTGCCACTTCCGTCTTGTGTTAAACATTTGCCTAGGTACCTGAGTGTTTGTTGTAAATCAGGGTTTCCAGCAAAAACAAAAAGCCCAAAATACAGAGTCCAGAACAGAACAGCTCTTCACTGCTGTGTCTGCCTTTCTAGTTCCAAAGGGAAGAACAGAGACAGTGTTGTGGATAAGAAGGTAGAGCCGTGCGTGGCAGATGCCTGGAGAGCGGTCTGCTAAGGGCAGTGCTTGCTGGGAAGAAGTGGTGTTTCTGCATAAGGAAGCCCAGGTCTAAGGTGTGAACTCAGACAGGACTTCCTAGTTCCCTACATTTACATGTATAATGACTAGAGAGAATTTGAATTTATAATTTTCAACAAACATGGTACCACAACTGACTTAGATTATTCTTGGTAAAATATATAAAGTCATTTAATACTAATTCTTAAAAGTTTATAATATATGTTAGCATAGCTAAAATTATACATAATCAATAAAACTTATTTTTATTAAGCTCTGTCTTGCACTTCTAGATAGCCTCCTTATTGTACTATTTTTTGTGTAAGGTACTATTATCACTGATGTGATGAAATGCCTGAAAACAATCTTAAGGGGAGGTTTTACTTTGGCTGACAGTCATAGTCCATCATAGCAGAGACGGCATGGTGGCAGCATCATGACGCAGCTGGCTGGTCATAGTGCACCTGCAGTCAGGAAGTAGAGAGGTGAATGTGGCTCCCTTTCTAGTCAGTCCAGGAGCCCAGCCCATAGATGGTAAACCCAGTGTGGAGACCCACAGATGTGACCAGAGGTTTGCTCCCATCCTGTCAAGTTGACTAGCCATCACAATTTAGGGTAGGGGGTGTTAATTCCTTTGTGTTTTGAGGGTCTTAATCAAACAAAGGTCTTTAATTCTAGCACTTGGGAGGCAGAGGCAGGCAGCTCTGAGTTCAAACCAGCCTAGTTACAGAGTGAGCTCCAGGACAGCCTGGGCTACAGAGAGAAACCTTGTTTCAAATAAATTAATAAACAGATGTCCAAGAACACTTTGACAGTTTTGGGTTTGCTTTTAATTTTTTTTTCCCTTCCTATTCAGAATTCATACTCCTGCCTCAGCCTCCTGAATACTGGGATTATAAGCCCATGCCCAACCCCTGTTCTTAGAGTTAATTCATCTACAGCCAACTAACATAGCACAAGAAATTTAGTTTTCAGAAGCAAAAGGCCAGCTTTCACAAATAAGGTGTTTCTTTCTGGGTTTTTGTTTTTAATTAGGTTCTCAGGCCAGCAAAATGACCAGTAAAGGCCCATACCCCCCTAATGACCTGAGTCCTACCCCCAGGACCCACATGGTAGGTGAGAACAGTTGACTTCTGCCAGTTGTAACTTCCATTCATGCACTGTGGCATACATGAACCCACCCACCACACACACACACACACACACAGTGATAAATATAACTTGGGAGGGGGGCAGGCATGGCTTTAATCCCAGCACTCAGGGATAGGCAGCCAGTCTGATCTACTTAGTGTTCTGGCCACCTAGGCTACATAGTGAGACCTAGTTTTTAGAGACAGGGTTTCTCTGTGTAGCCTTGGCTGTACTGGACTCAACTTTGTAGACCAGGCTGGCCTGGAACTCACAGATTCACCCGCTTCTGAGGTATGTATCCACGACCATGCCCGGCACTTCAACTTTTTTTTTTTTTTAAAGAAAAGACTTGTGTAGCCCAGCCTGGCCTTGAATCCCTGGTCCTACCTCACTATCCTCAGTGCTGAGAACACAGAGGGCATCACCACAGCATAGCGGTCACTTCTCGTTTCTGGTAATCATTGCTTTCCTGAGTGTGAGGAAACAAAACAATACCTGACCACCAAGTCAGCTCTAAGGCAAGATCTCCTTGTAATACTGAGAGGAGATGTGTTTATTTTCCAAGGCATCCATTTCAAGAGATAAGGATGAACACACAAGAAAATGGTGGTGAGCACAAAGCATTCCAAGCACAGTGTTCCAGCAGAAAGGAGGAAGGCAGCAAAGACAGGACCTGCACTTTGGGTCTGACCTGATCTGCACAGAGTAGAGTGGGCTACTATTTCCAATAAGAAACTGTGTGCGCACACACACACACTTGCTCCACAGCTAATAGAGGGTGTCTAAATCCCCTGGAGCTGGGTTACAGCCATGAACCCAATGTGGTTGCTAGAAATTGAGCTCAAGTCCCTGTAAGAAAATCAAGAGCGCCAAGCATGGCACTGCATGGCACTGGACTTAAATCTCAACCCTGGGGAGACAGAGGCAGGTGGATCTACAACGCAAGTATGGGACAGCAGGGCTACACAGAGAAACCCTGTTTCAACAAAACAAGAGCTCCTAAGCACTGAGCTCTCCGGCCCCTAGCCCACTGTTCTTAATAGTGGCTAAGGGCACACTAAGGACTTAGGTAATCGGCGTGTATCCTGTGTGCTGAGAACAGAACCCAGAAACCTGCTCCACATTCCCCCAGCCCCTCACTGGGGCTTTCACGGCAACAGCTCTCCCGCTGAGCCACAGCCCTGGCTCTTGCTAATGTCTTCTGGTAGTTTTGGTCAGGTCAATGGTCTCACAGGGCACAAGGTTTTATTCCCTTTGGACAAAGACACATAGATTTGTTGAGGTCACCTGAATAGGAAACACTGGTCACCCTTCATCCTCATGGCAGGGAGTACTTTAAAATAAAATAACCTCAGCCGGGCATGGTGGCGCACGCCTTTAATCCCAGCACTCAGGAGGCAGAGGCAGGCGGATCGCTGTGAGTTGGAGGCCAGCCTAGTCTACAAAGTGAGTCCAGGATTGCCAAGGCTACACAGAGAAACCCTGTCTCGAAAAAAACAAAAAAAAAATAAAAAAATAAAATAAAATAACCTGCACTTTTTGTTCAAACACCACCTATCAGGCTGGAGGAAAGACGACAAACCAAGTAAATCCAGATATTTTATTCTGTAAAGCACATGTGCACATACTTCAAACACAGAAAATCAATGAGGGAGGGACGCCATCACAGATCAGCTAGTGACCATCATGCAGCAAGGGACGGGAGAAGGACCTGCTGCCCTCGAGTCCCACAGTGCCTGCAGGAGGGTCAGGACACAGGAGGCTGGGTGCCTAGGCACCGCCAAGAACACAACAGAAACACCAGGCTCCAAACGGTGAGAACTTACAAAGAATCAAAACTGATTCAAGTCATACCATACGGTGAAAGGACAAAAGGAAAGAGATCAATATGATCTGAAACAGCCATTTCACAAGAAGTCACTGACTTCTGCCTGCAGCCCCAGCCCGAGACACCTGAGGACAAGCCAGTGCTGCTGGGGTCACAGGTCTCCAGTGGCCTAGTCTGCCATTCCAATTCTGAGGGTTACCAGCAAGGAGCGGCTGAGGACCAGGCCCAGACGGCAGGCCCATAAGCTCCACCCCAACCTCCTTCCCCAGCCATCCTCCGTGTGCCTGCTACAGCGAATACTGGTTTTATGGTATGTATCTGGCCTCAGGGTGGGTCATGTCCCAAGCATTTTTGGCACTTCCTCTCCCCAGGCTTGTGGTGGTCTTCCTTCTGCCCACTACAGATCCCAGCCACTGCCTGTCATTAAGACAAGGGTGACCGAGGAGCACAGTTGGGGTGAGCAGAGCAGGGAAAGTGAGGGTTTTATTACTCAGTAGCAGCGGAATCTGAACCCTGATGGTCCCGAGGGCACATTTACACCAGCCAGTCATGTGGCTTTTCTCCATCCTGTCTGACAAGGGTCTCAAAGTCTCAGGGGAGACTAAATTAAATTCACATATTAACCATCTTATAAGCAACTGACCACTGGTTTAAAAACAAACAAAAAACCAACTCTAGTGCATCACATAACTACAGTGATTACTTTAACAATCTTCAATTTAAAAAAAAATTTTTTTTCATTTAAGAGTGCCTGAGGTGAAATTCTCTAGGCTAGTAAGTTTCAGAACACAGCAAGTTAAGTCCAATTGAGACAGACTACAGACCTACAGTTAGGGAACAAAAGTGCTGACATACGTAAGCATGTTTCCTTGCTTTAAGAGATGGTGTATCAGTATGTAGCCCAGGCTAGCTTTGAACTCAAGATTTTCCTGTCTCGGCCTCCAGAAGGCTCAGCCTCCATGTGTTCATCCCCACACCCAGCAAGTCTGGAACACCGCTTTAGAGAACACTGCATGGAAACTGTTAAGGCAGGTGCTGATAGAAAACAAAAAACAAGTGGAAGAGATCATAAATGACTTTTTCAATGGAAACGAGGGCAAAGGGACAGAGGAACCAGATGATCAAAAATGTCCTCAGTAAAATGTTTCTGGTTTTGCTCAGTGAACAGCCATCAGACCCTCATGCCTTCCTGCAGATCTCCCCAGCATCGTTTCCATATTACACATGTCATAATGGTCATTTTCCTTCTGGAGATGTGTGCTGTACAAAATAAGTGCAGAAAAAAAAAATTTTTAAACACACATCTCCTTTAAAACAAAGGCTTGTCTGTGACTGTTAGACCAAACCAGCATTTGTTATTTCAGTAACACATCCTGCTTGTGAAGCTAGCCCTCACTGTGCTCTGTTCCTCTACCACACAGCTACTTCTGAAGGCAGTCACTTCTCTACAGGAGGAGCAGACAGCAGCAGAGCACTCACTGCCTACCTCACTTTTGGGTGCATGACCTTTTGCCTAGGCTAGAAGAACATGTCTGTCTTAGCTAGGGGAATAGTAAAATGTAACTATTTTTTCTTTAAAAAAAAAAAGTTTCTTTGCCAGCAAACTGAAAAGGTGTTACTGCTGCTGCTACTATGGTCAGTAAGCCACAGACATGTAAGAGCCACAGGAGGGAATGGTGGCTTCTGAAATGCAGTGTCCTAACAAAGGTACAAACGGCTTCTACCACTGAACTCGCCGGGCTGACACAAGGACCACAGCAAACCTCTGTCAGACTAGGGCTGGAACACGACCTGCTCAGCTCCGGCAAGACCACCACACCCCCCGGCCCTACATGGGAGAACCCCATGTCCGTGCCCTCCTGCCCCCCAATGAGGGTGACGGGTCCAGGCTGCATCCAGGGCAAAGCACGTGCATCACAGGACCAATTTCCAGATCAATGTTTATAAATATGTACAAATCAGTTCCAGGCACTTGAAATGTCTTTGGCTGGAATAACCCAACATTGCAAGGTCGTATATCCACAGAGTGGCCGGGCTGGGCCGCTCAGCAGGCAATGATCATGGTTCTCGGGCTCCCAGAAAGTGGGAGCTGTGGTACTAGGCATCAGCCAAAGCCACCTACAAGAGAGCAAGCAGACAGCTGAGTCAAATGGGGAGCTGCTGGCACCTCGTCTGACAGCACACGGGCATGCTGACGATGAACAACTACTCTCTTTTGGCAAGGGACTTCACAAGACCCTAAGGAAGCCACCTCGCCTCAGGGAAGGATGAACCAAACCCGCAGTCTGTAAGCAGCTGCCAACCTGCAAAGCCACTTACGCTATGCTAGGAAAGTTAGCCATTTTATTTACTCATTTATTCATTCCTTTCTTCACTTATTCATTCATTTTGGAGACAGGGTCTTGAGAACTATGTAGCTCTGGCTAGCTTGGATTCCTTTGCCTCTGCCTCCTGAGAACTGGAATTAAAGGTGTGCCAGCCTTGGATTTGGTTTTTTAAGACAAGGATTCATGTAGCCTAGGAGAGCCAAAAACTCCCTATGGACTAAGGATGACTTCAAACTCATGATCCTCCTGCCTCAACCTCCCAAGTACTGGGATTCAGGCATGCACTACCACTGGGTTATGCAGTGCTGCAGACTGAAACATGGCCTCATGTTTGCAAGGCAAGCATTCCACTAAGCAAGCCACATCCCTAGCCACAAGTTAACTGCCCTGATACGCACTCTGCTGCATGACTCCAGTGCTGAAAACAGCACTGGAGGAGAGAGGCCCCCTGAAGAAAGGCCTGTTGCCAGAGGTAGCTCCCACTGCTCACCTTCTCAGGACAAAACTCAGGATTGCTCTGACGCAATTTGCTGGGTCTGCCTTTGATGACTGCGTAGCAAAACATCGTTATCACCATCACAAAAAGGAAGTAACTGGTGTGCATGAGATGCAGGTTTATTAAAGAGCGGTCATCCTAGTGAACAAAAGACAGGAAGCCAGACACATGCAGTCAGTCACTGACAACTTTTCAAACATCAGCCTCCATGCCTGCAGCAACTTCATCATTTGTGGTGCTAAGAACTGAACCCATGGGCCAGGCATGGTGGTGCACACCTTTAATGCCAGCACTCGGGAGGCAGAGGCAGAAGGATCACTGTGAGCTCCAGGCCAGCCTGGTCTACAAAGTGAGTTCAGAACAGCCAAGGCTTCACAGAGAAACCCTGTCTGGGGGTGGGGGGTGGGGGGGAATTGAACCCATGGTCTCACGCACACACACACTAAACAAGTGCTTCGACTCTGAGTTACATCTCCAGCGCTCCCAATGCTAATTCTTAAGCTTGAGCAGGCACAGTCCCTCCATTTGTTTCCAAAATCACCAAACTTGCTCTCATGATGGGAAGACATGGAGCTTCTGTGCAACCTCTGCACCCCACCTGCCAGAGCCCTGTTCTCGCAACATGTCTTCATGATCCCAGAAAGCAGCTGTCTGCTATCCTCCCTCTGCAGCACTCTTCCCCTGCACAGCGCGCACACCCCACCAAGTGCAGCATCCCCGCTCCCATGGTTCTCACTAAGCCGCCCAGCAGGAAGCATGTACACGTACACACACACACACACACACACACACACACACACACACACACACACACACCAAGGGCACTTGGGTTTATCCCACTTACATCTGGAACAATAACGGTGAGTTTGGGATTTAAAGCGTGGTAGACTTTTCCGATGGCACCCTTGTAACACCAGAAAGGATTGTAGTCTTGAGCATATTTTGTGTTGGCATCTCTGGCGGTTGTGAAGATCTTGTACCAGAGTGTGGCATTGCTGTATGTGTCGGGGACACAGTGAGGTGGCTGACTGCAGGGGAGAGGAAGAGACCAGCTCGGTGACCTGAAACATTTATTTGGGCTCCCTCCACACACAGCGCCCGGCAACACTGAACAGAGCAACATGAGGAAAGGAGAAATAAGATGTTTTGAACAATTATCACATTTCTCTGGAACAAGTGCCCTCGTGTTTGAGGGTTGTTTGTTATCACTCGTGTTTTGAGACAAGATCTCACTATACAGCAGAAGCTGGCCTACGAGTGCTGGAATTGCAGGTGTGAGCCCACACATCCAACTGCTGTGCCGTTCTTGGTTTTTTTAAACACCCACAATAGGAACCAGATATGGGGCTGCACACCTCTAACTCCAGGACGTGAGGCAGGAAGATCAGGAGTTCTAAGCCAACTTCTGCTGTATAGTATTTGACACCAACCTAGGCTACATGAGACCATCTCAAAACAAATTCCTCCAAAATCTAAAAAGTAAAATAGCTGTACTAATGTATTATATCCCCCTACAAATACATACAACTTAAAGCAATAAAATTACATCTTTAAAAAAGCAAAATAAAAATTAATTCTGGGTCATGGAGATGAAGAGAATCTTTACCTCAGACAGCTTTCATTACAGGTCGCCCTTTTCCAACACATGACTCTTTTAGTAGGAAAGGTGAGCTGGAAAGTGGCCACAGCATCATGGTTCACTATCTTACTGAAGCAGTAGGTTGGGGGGCACAGCTTCTTTCTGGTTTTGTTTTATTGAGACAGGGTCTCATATGTACCCCAGGCTAGTCCTGACCTCATTATATAGAGGAAGATGCCTTGACTTTTCTGATCCTCCCACCACCACCCTTCCGGTGCTGGGACTACAGCTCCACCATGCTCAGTTTTCTGTGTGGGAAATGGAACCCAGGACTTGACGAATGCTAAACAAACACTCTACCCCAATCCAGCACAGTTGTATATGGAGAAGTTAGAATTTCAAATTAAATGAAATAATCCTGGAAGCCAAACGAGATGGCTCAGAAGGTAAATGTACTTGCCACGAAGCCTAGCGACCTGAGTTCAGTCCCTGGAACCCACAGAGCAGGGGAGAACTGACTCCTGCCAATCGTCCTCTTGGCCTCCACAAATGCAGGACACTTACACAGTGACAGGGAAGACTCCAGGGGCAGCTGTGAGGGTCATGCATGCTGTGAACACCACCTGCTCACAGTGGCCGTGGAGGGCACAGTCATCAGCATTCCAGGCAGCGGGGAGAGTAAAGGTGATGTTGATCTCCTCGTGGGCTTCCCTGCCTGCAAAAGAATTAGCAGTTTATTGGTGGACACAGGCAAAAATTCACAGACTGTTCACTGGTATTCCAATGAGTCTCAAGGCAAACTCAACAGGCACCCACTGGCCTGCATACCTGCCCTATGGGATTTCTGAAAGCCACAGTCCTGATCTGAACATTGAGATCACTTGACAAGCACAGCCACAAAGTGGCTCACAAAAGTCTATCTTCCGGTCAGGGCTAGGGAGCCATGCCAGAGCCCAGGCAGGAACAGAGACCGACAACTTGAGTGAAGTGATTTTCTGTACTAATGTTGCTTCACTCAGAACGTCCAGTATCCTGTGAAATGTGACACAAGCATCTCTGCGCACACACAGGAGAAGCAGAGGGTCTACCAGGCTTAGAGACGGTCTCAGGACGACAAACTGAAGCTCTAAAGTCGTAAGGGGAAAAGGCTGTTTACATCCTGGAACACAGGAGTGATATGTATTCTGACTCTCATGGCACCAACTTGCAAGCAGGGCCCCACTAGCATCTTATGGACTTTACTACACAAAGGCTTTTGGGAACCAAAGAACCAAAGGTTATCCTTGCAATGCCCAGCCAGCCCTTAGTATGAACAAAGCTTTCCAGCTTCTCCCAGTTTTTACTTTCATGTCCTCCTAAACCATGTCTACTGTGTCCAAGCTTAGCACATACAAACAGGCATGGCCATACTCCATGGTATTTATTTTTTGTCATGGTCCCCATAGGCTCAAATGTTTGGATACTAGTCCCCAGTTGGTGCAACTATTTGGGAAGGATTAAGAGGTGTGGTTCAAGGAGGTGTGTACAGGGTGGGCTTTAAAGCTTAAAAAGCCTCTGGCACTCCCAGTGTGCTCACCATCCCCTGCTTGTGGGTCAAGCTGTGAGTTCTCAGCTGCTGCTCCAGCCACCTGCAGCCATGCCTTTGCTCACCCATCAGCTGTCATAAACTCAAACCTCTACAACCATTAGCCCAATTACTTTCTAAGTTGCTTTGATCATGGTGTTTTAACACAGCAAGAGAAAAGTAACTAATTCACCTAACAAGGCCCTAAGTAGCATTTCCTCTCTGGCAGGAAGTATTTTACACACCTGATATGTGTTAATTCCTGATGAACTGTCTTAACTAGCTTTTCACTGCTGTGATAAAACACTATGAAAAAAGGCAGCTTGAGGAAAGGGCTAGTTTGGTGTATCTCTCAAGGCATACTCCACTACTCAGGGAAGCCAGGGCAGGACCTCACGCAGGGCAGGCACCTGGAGGCAGGAGCTGGTGCAGAGGCCATGGAGGGGCTGCTTACTGACCTGCTCCCCATGGCTTGCCCAGCTCAGGAGTAATATCACCCACAATAAGCCGGTACCCTCCCACATCAACTATCAATAGCAAGGGGAAAAAAAATCCACAGGCTTACCCACAGGCCAATCTAGGGGAAGCATTTTCTCAACTGCTGTTTCCTCTTACCAGATGACTCTAGCTTGTGTCAGGCTGAGGTAAAACTAGGCAGTATATAGGCTTTGGTTGTTGTTTATCTTTCTCAGCACTGGGAACTACACATGCTAGGCAAGCCCTCAGCCACTGAGTTACCCCTCTAGCCCAATTACTGATGTTTTTGCTTCTTCTATAATTCCCAAATTCCAAGGGACCAGGTCTGAGGCTTTTTCTAGTTCTTCCTACAAGCTAGCACACTGCTAACTATGCAGACCTGGGGCTGCAGAGATGGCTCAGTGGGTAAGGAGACCCCAGAGTCAATTCACAGCACCTCCAGGCAGCTCACAGCTGTCTGTAACAACAGTGCTAAGGGGATCCTCTGCTCTCTGGCCCCCACGGCACCAGGCATATACATGGTGCATTAGCCACACATACAAGTAAGCAATTTACCATATATGTAGCATAATTAAATAATTAATTTTAAATCTTTTAAGTTAAAAAAAAATTGTTCAGGCCTGAGAGAGCACGTTTTTCACATGCATGAGCCCCTGGTTCAAATTTCAGCATCACAAACAAAATTAAAAGTCCCCAGCACAACAGCTAAGCGGGTCAAGGGCAAATCAGCCTGCTGATGACCTAAGATTAATCCTAAGAGCCTACATATAGAAAATCATTTACTGGGAATTGACCTCAGTCTTCTACATGTTCACAGTAGCACATGTACACCCACATACATACACACACACACACACACACACACAAAATAAATAACAATGACAATGCATTACAAACCCCAGCACAATACACCTATTCATAAATTATACACACTGTGTATACACACTGTGTCTTGAACAACATGAGGTTGGAGTGCTGACTCCCTTACAGCCAAACTGAGTATAATTCCTGACTCCCTAGACTTAACAACCCTAAGAGACTGTGTGAGATTCCTGGAGACCCGACTGAGTGAAAACGCACAGCAACCATTCCTTCTTGACCTCATGAAGTTCAAGTCTCAAGAGAAGAAGCATGTGAAAACATAGAACACTGAACCTACCCCAGTCGCTGCCTAACAACTCTGAAAGTAGCTGACACACACCTGAGAGTCCAATCTGATGCCCAAGGATGGTGGAGTACAGGTGTGTAACATTTCGAGAGTATCCTCCAAAGGGCCTGAGAGGGTCCAGGGTCAAGGTAATGGCCACTGAGATATTGATAGGGCCTGACTCCTCCAGGGACTGGGGCGGCTGGGTGGACGATCTGGCCTGCCCAACGGTCATGGTGCTCTCGGGGGTAGTGGTGTCATTGGAGAGATGCTTCAGTGTCTCGTTTTCTGATACACACAAGTCCAAGTCATTAAACCGTAGCAGGAAAGTATTCCAATCCTTCAGCAAAATAAAACAGAGAGAGAGAGAGAGATGAAGTCCCAGAATCTCCAATGCAGAAAGAGCCGTGACCTTTGACTACTACACAGCACGAGAGGAAGAGAGTGACTTGAAGTTGGCCATCTCAAATCACAACACAGCAGCATCCTGCGCCTGCAGAACAGTGTGATAGAATTATGTTGCCCCGGTAACATGAACTGCACCTTCAGAACAGTGTGATAGAATTATGTTGCCCGGGTAACCTGAACTGCACCTGCAGAACAGTGTGATAGAATTATGTTGCCCCGGTAACATGAACTGCACCTACAGAACAGTGTGATAGAATTATGTTGTCCCGGTAACCTGAACTGCACCTACAGAACAGTGTGATAGAATTATGTTGCCCCGGTAACCTGAACTGCACCTGAAGAACAGTGTGATAGGATTATGTTGCCCTGGTAACCTGAACTGCACCTGCTACAGTGGCTGAGAAGTCAGCATCTTGTAATTAAGAGAAAAATCAACTAGCCCCAATGTCAAACTCAAAAAAGGATCTTGAGGGGCTGGAGAGATAGCTCAGTAGATAAGATCGCCATTCCAGGGATCCCCAGCACCCACATGGCAGTTACCGCTAACTGTCACTGTAGTCCCAAGGGAGTGGAAACCCCTTTCTAACACTACACACACATGGTGCACAGACATGTGAGCAAAACATTCATCCATTTAAGATAAAAGTAAATAAACGCAGAACAAGAAAAGGCGGTGAGGGCTATCAAGACGACTCCGCAGTGAACAGCAGCTGCTCCTGTAAAGAAACTAAGCTCACTTGCCAGCACACACAGCACTGACGGTGGCTCACCAACTCCAGGGTCAGAGCATCCGGTACCCTTTCTGTTCTATGCGAGCACACAGTGTACATAGGTAC
Source organism: Acomys minous (assembly GCF_964271855.1). Classification (NCBI taxonomy): domain Eukaryota; kingdom Metazoa; phylum Chordata; class Mammalia; order Rodentia; family Muridae; genus Acomys; species Acomys minous. The sequence goes on from NC_140498.1 coordinate 79,093,883, forward strand.
ATGCAGGAAAACCCTCATACATATAAACTTTTAAAAAAAGGATTCAGAGGCCGGGCGTGGTGGCGCACGCCTTTAATCCCAGCACTTGGGAGGCAGAGGAAGGCGGATTGCTGTGAGTTCGAGGCCAGCCTGGTCTACAAAGTGAGTCCAGGACAGCCAAGGCCACCTAGAGAGACCCTGTCTCAAAAAAAAAAAAAAAAAAAGGATTCAGCTGCGCAGTGGTGGTGCACACACAGGTGGACCTTTGAGTTCAAGGCCAACCTGATCTATACAGTAAGTTCCAGGACAGTCAGGGCTACACAGAGAACACTGTTTTGAAGAGGGGAAAAAAAGTTGGGGGGAGGGAAGGGCTTGTATAAAAGTGGTGACACATTAAAATCACTAATTTGCATTCATTGAATAGCTTGTTTTCAGTTTTTTGTTTTAATATTTATGTATTTTTATTTATATATGAGTGTTTGTTTCTCTACATTTATGGCTGTGCACCACATGTATGCCTGTGTACCACATCTGTGCGTGAGAGCTCACAACTGCCTGTACCTCCAATTCCAGGGAGTCTAATACTGTCTTCCGGCCTCTGAGGGCATTGCATGCATGCGGTACACAGGCACACATGCAGGCCAAACACACATACAAATTTTTTTTAAAAGCAGGCATGGAGGTGCAAATATCTAATGCCAGCACTTAGGCAGGAGAAGGCACCCTGGAGAGCATCGTGAGACACTAGAAATAAACAAACAAAAAGCCAGTCAGAACTATAATAAAGAAGACTGGATATAAAGGCGTGCTTTAGCCCTCTTTAGGACTTAGGGATAAACTTCCTATGTTAGGTCAGCATACACCCTTCTTCATACACACGTCACCACGGACTGCTCTCACTCCTGTGCTCCTTCTCCACGCCCTGGCCACTTCTACCTGGGCCCTAGTTTCCTAGCTAATAGGGTCGCTCAGCTAAGGAATGCCATCAGTACAGATGAGAAACCGAAAGGTAGCATGTGTCCTGACATGTCCCAGTCAGTTTCAGAACACTACCATAAGAGAGCACTATTAGAACGGAGTTCTCTAGCTCACCGTCTTCCTCTCTGGAGACAAGGACAGCCTTGACCTCACACTCCTCTGCCTCCGTCTCCCCAGGGCTGAGACCACAGGAGGGCACCAGCATACCCAGCCCTCTCCAACCTTGTTGGTTTTGTTGTATAGATACACTCTCCCAAATGCATGTTTCTCTACTGAAGCAGCCTACATGAGCCAACACATAGTATTACTTACAACAACTATCTAGGTATTCCCTAACAAAGCCAGACACTGAGAAAAAGACAGGCAATTCTGTGTAAATACGTATCTTTTGCTGGATATATCTGTGTGTACTTGAAAGGTAGAGGCCAGAGTATGTGGAGTCCGAGGCCAGCTTGGACTACACAAGACCCTGTCTCAAAAACCAAACAAACAAACAAACAAACCCCTTCCCGGTGTGGTGTACACAGCACAGAAGGCAAGAAGACACTTCAAACTGCAGGTCAACCAAGATACAGTAAGTTTCAGAGTGGCCTTCACCGCAGACTGAGGCCTCAAGATAAATAAAGGAGCTGCCCCCCCCCCACACTTCTCTACAAGGGCCATCCAGCACAAGTAGAAATTAGGAGCATACTATACCTCAGCCATTTCTGGGGACTTTATCTCCTTGATCTTGAAGAAATAGCCCAGGGTGAGGAAAGCGATGGCCATGGCGCTGACACTGATCATGAAAACCACCAGGGGCGGCCGGCTGCTGACGTGCAGCTTCAGGTTCTCCAGGGGATTAATGCAGAGCATGCTTCTCACCAGCTGCTACCTGCAGGGAAGCCAGCAGGTGAGTGGTGGCCTGTCCGTCCGGGGAGCTCTAGCACTCCCGTCAACTCATCCACTGTGAGACAAAAAGCTGAGAAAACATCCACTCATTGAGTTCATTTAAAGGACTAGAAGGAGCCAGGTGTGGTGGTGCACACCCATGACCCCAGGAGACGGGAGACCAGGAGTCAAAGCTCATCCTCAGCTACAGACAAAGCCAGCCTGACATACATGAGATGCAGTCAAATAAATAAATAAGGAAGGGAGTGAGGGAGAGAGGAAGAGAGAGAGAGAGGAAGAGAGAGAGAGAGAGAAGGTGGAGGGGAAGGGTAGAACTGCTCGCTCAGTTGGTAAAGTGCCTGGCTAGCACACACGATTCTTTGGGTCCCGTGACCAGCACTGGACAAAACAGGCATGGTGGCACACATCCAAGGCCAGTACTTGAGAGATAGAGGCAAAAAGATCATGAGTTCAAGTTTATTCTTGGCCATGCATGACCAGCCTCCCTCACACATACAGTACATTTCAGTTCATACAAATATGAGACTTCTACCTACTGATCTGCCTTGTAAGGGCTAAGCAGGTGCTCCGCCCCTGAGCTACACCCCCACACACACTCACACAAGCCCTCATTTCTCTTGGTCCTGGACACTCTGCACATACCTTACATTCTCACCAAGCTGTTGGTGACCTCTCTCGGGTGTCATGCAGATAACTACACTGTTTGAGAACAAGAGAATTAGCAGTACTTCTTTCGAATCCTTGTATCTTTTTCTTTTCTTACTCCTTCAATGAAATATCAGCAGCCTCAATTGAGAAAAATGTCCCCATTACATTGGCCAGTGAGCAAACCTGGGGTACATTTTCTTGACTGATAAAATGTGGGAGGGCACAGCTCACTATGGGCTGTGCACCCCTGGGTTGGTGGCCCTGGGTGTGCTAAGAAGCCAGAGCAAACTATGAAGAGCAATCCAGTAAACAACACTCCTCCATGCCTCTGCCTCAGCTCCTGCCTCCAGGCTCCTGCCCTGTTTGAGTTCCTTTGAGATGAACAGCAATTGGGAAATGTAAGCTAAATAAAGCCTTTTGTTCCCAAGTCACTTTTTTTTGGGCTGGGGGGGGGGGGTTTAAGACAGGGTCTCTCTGTGTAGCCTTGGCTGTCCTGGACATGCTTTATAGACCAGGCTGGCCTCCAACTCACAGTGATCCGCCTCTCGAGTGCTAGGATTAAAGGCATGCACCACCATGCCCAGCCCCAAGTTACTTTTGATCATGGTATTTCATCACAGCAACAGAAACTCTAATGACAACAGAAGACCTCTTAAGTGTAAGGAAGTGCTTATTCTTTCTTAGAAATTTCCCACAGTTTCACTATAATGTTATTTCTTTTTCTGTATTCCAAGCTAGCCTTGAATGCCGAGCTTCCCTCCCAAGTGTTCCGACTACACACACATGCTACCATGCCTGGCATTTTCCCCCTTGGTTCTGGGGATTTAGCGCAAGGCCTCTTGTTTGCCAGTAATCTATTGAATTCAGCCAAATACTACATTTCAATGAATATCTTATCTGCAATGTCTAGCCAATCAATTTTTGCCTTTTAATCTTTTAACATAAATAATCTGATGAATCTTTTTCATGCTGACTGCACTGTTTAATTTTGGTATGATGGAGGATCGAAGAGTCTGTCTTGGTGTTTGGGGGAAGAACACAGAGTCTCACAAAGGCTAAACAACAGTACTATACCCCAGCTCCTGATCAGGACTTTTGAAAACTACTCTGGTAATATATGTGCTACTTTACTCTGTTTTTCTATGTATTCAGAAACAAGAAAGAAAAGCTTCCCGCTGGGCATGGTGGCTCACACCCATAACCCCAGCACTTGGGAGGCAGAGGCAGGCAGAGAAAGAGAGAGACAGACAGACAGACAGACAGATCAGTTTGTTTGTTTGTTTGTTTGTTTGAATTCTTGAAACAATTCCTGTGTAGCCTGGATGCCTGAAACATTAGGCTGGCTCCAGGCTCTCAAAAATCCACCTGCCTTGCCAAGCAGTGGTAACACATGTCAGTTTGAGGCCAGCCTGGTCTACAGAACAAGTTCCAGGACAGCCAAGGCTACACAGAGAAACCCTGTCTCAAAAAACCAAAGCAACCCACCTGCCTCTGCCTCCTAAGTACCTGTATTAAAGGCCTGTGCTACCAGAAATAAGATGCATTTCAACTTCTTAGAAATTTAATCAACTTTGGCCAGAAAAACCATGAGTCTGCCAAGTATTTGTTTTCTATTTTGAGGAAGCTATCTTAAGCTACTTTAACCGTTCTAAATACCTGCGTGTCTGTTTTTTCATTTCTAGTGAGCCAAACTTGAGAAAATGTGTTATTTTTAAGAAATTATCCATTTTATATTGATTTTTAAATTTCACGTATAGCATTATTTTGATTTCAACTGTTTACCTACTTGTAGTTTACGATTTTTATTTATGTATATCTTTGTATGTTTGTGTGAATATGTCACATGTATGCAGGTAACTGTGGAGGCCAAAAAAGGGCATCAGATCCCCTAAAGCTGAAGTTCTGGGTGGTTGTCAGCTTGCTCACTGGGTGCTGAGACCTGCAGTCCAGTCCTCTGCAAGAACACAAGCACGCTGAACCACTGAGGCATCTCTCCAGGCCTATACTGCAGTTTTGTTGTTGTTTTGTAAGCAGGCGGGACTAGAACTGGCTAGGTAGCCAAGGAGGACTCTGTGCTTCTGGTCCTTCTGCTGGTACGACAGCTGTGTGCCACCACACCTCATCCACATAGCGCTGGGGACTGAACCAGGGCAGCTCAAGGGAAATGCCCTCTGAAACTTTCCAGCTGTCTGCTAGTCCCAGCCTGTAAGCCACTCAAGGGCAGGGAGCAATATTACCTGTCTCTGCCTCAAAACACCTAGACATCAAATGGACGATGAGAAGCAGGGACGGATGGGAGCGGCTGACCAACCAGCACTGTTACAGGAGCAGGAAGTTCTAGTGCTCTGTTCTACAGTAAAAGCACCCGTGGGCAACACATAGTCAAGGACTTGAACTGACTCTTCTGCTAGGAGTACGAGTGCAACTCCAAACCTGTCATTAAAGGGATTTTGAACAAAGCTATAGACTCCAAATATTTCACAAAACTCAAAACTCCACTCTACCACTCACCAGCATTTTCAAATAGGAAAATGAGAGGCGATATTAATATCCTTATCAGCAGAGAGGTGCAAGAAGGTTTCTGGGCTAGGCATGGTGGCACATACTTTAATCTCAGCACTCAGGAGGCAGAGGCAGGCCAATCTCTGAGTTTGAGGCCAGCCAGGGCTACATAGTAAGACTTGCCTTTAAAAAGAAATTCTGGCCGGGCGTGGTGGCGCACGCCTTTAATCCCAGCACTCGGGAGGCAGAGGCAGGAGGATCGCTGTGAGTTCGAGGCCAACATGGTCTACAAAGTGAGTCTAGGACAGCCAAGGCTACACAGAGAAACCCTGTCTCGAAAAACCAAAAAAAAAATAATAATAATAAATAAATTTCTGTAACCTTGCAATACTTAAGCCTTACTTTTAAATGCAAGCCAGGTTATAATGGCACACACCTTTAATCCTAGCACTCAGGAGGCAGAGGCAAGCAGATCTCTATAAGTTCAAGACCAGCCTGGTCTACAGACCTAGTTCCAAGATGGCCAGGGCTACCCTGTCTCAAAAAAAGAAAGAAAGAAAAGTAAAAACTCATTGCCTCCTGTGTGGGGAAGGAAAAGGAGAGCAGGCACTCTGGCTAGCCTCTCCCCTCAGTTCATCCAGCCAGAGAAGGTAGAGAGAAACCTAGGCTGGGAAATGGCTTCTGAGAAGGACTGAGGGGAGGGACACCAGGCAAGGCCAAAAGGTGACTCCACAAGCGCAGCAGAAAACACGAGCACAGGTCGTGCTACATTACCACTGACACCAAAACCAAGCCAAACTGCAGACTGCTTGGGCAAAAGGCAAGTCACAGTCCGGAAGGCAGCTCCGACAATCCTCAAGTTCTAGGACCACAAGTCATTTGAAAGGACCCGGGACAGCTATGGGACACTAACAGAATTCACTGCAGCACACCCCTGCCGCTGCAACTCTAACATCCTAACCGGCGCTAAAGCACAAAGGCTTAACTACTGAGCTCCCAGCCCTACAATAGCAAAATATAGAAGCAAAAAAGGGTTGTTGAGATCACTCAGGGGGTCAAGGTGCTTGCTATGCAGGCCTAGTGGCCCGAGTTTGATCTCTGAAACCCACAAAAGGTGGGAGGAGAGAACTGACCCCACAAAGTTGTCTCTTGACCTCCATATGCACACCATGATGTACATATGTACACATATACAAACTAGAGAATGTGACCAAAATCCCAAGGAGAAATGTTATTAAAGACATCAATAACAACGTAAGAAACTCTCTTTCAGAAGAGAAATGGTGGCAGAAGCAAATTATAACAGGCTAAGGAGAAAATAAGTAAATATATGCCTTGCACTGGGTACCAATAACTGCTTAGCATATATTGGATGTGTATTTTAATCTCTCCAGCACTACTAGCTGAGTATTTGTATCTGTATCCCTATCTTACAGAAACAGAAACCTGGTCGAAACACGTTAGGTAACATATAAGGATACAAGCGGACATGTAAGTGGCAGAGGTGGATTCTCATTCACTGCACTACCTACCGCACAATACCAGGGCCAGTAAGAGGGATTCAAGCCAATTCATTCCACATGCCACAGACACACATGCCGCAGACACACCACCATTTCCACATGCCACGGACACACATGCCACAGACACACCACCATTTCCACATGCCACGGACACACATGCCACAGACACCACCATTTCCACATGCCACAGACACACATGCCACAGACACACCACCATTTCCACATGCCACGGACACACATGCCACAGACACACCACCATTTCCACATGCCACAGACACACCACCATTTCCACATGCCACAGACACACCACCATTTCCACATGCCACAGACACACCACCATTTCCACATGCCACAGACACACCACCATTTTCACATGCCACAGACACATCACCATTTCCACATGCCACAGACACATCACCATTTCCACATGCCACAGACACACCACCATTTCCACATGCCACAGACACATCACCATTTCCACATGCCACAGACACACCACCATTTCCACATGCCACAGACACACCACCATTTTCACATGCCACAGACACACCACCATTTTCACATGCCACAGACACACCACCATTTCCACATGCCACAGACACACCACCATTTTCACATGCCACAGACACACCACCATTTCCACATGCCGCAGACACACCACCATTTCCACATGCCGCAGACACACCATTTTCACATGCCGCAGACACACCAACTACATCATCCTAGACACTTTAATAAACACAATTAAGATCAAGTTTTGTGAATATGGAAAGAAGGCTCAGCTGATCATCCAGGGGGCAAGGGTTAGGATCCCAGCAACCCCAGTGACAGCTCACAAGGGTCTAGGATTATAGGCATATGCCACCAGGTCTGGCCTATATTTGGAATTCTACAGACTTTCTATACTGACAAAAACCATCCTGTAGGCCCATGATCCCTGCACTGTGCTCTACTGCCTCCCTGCCCCCATCAGGACCACTAGACAAGAAAGGGAAGAAGGGTCAAAAGGAAGCACGGCATCAGAAGATGGTGCGCTCCTGAGAATGTTTAGACAAAGGACAGCAGCCTGCGGCAGTTCCAGAACTGTGATGTAGCTTTAGTTTATTTCCGTAATGTTAAACCCCACACCTGGACCCAGACAGAGAACTGGAGCGGCATACCTTACGGTATGTGGAAATCATTCCTTGATCTGTCATATTAACCTATGAAAACAAGTAAGAATCCACCCATGTCTAAGTATTTACCAGCCTTGCCACACAGGCAACCACTATTCTGATTTTGACCAGGGCCTGGGGCTATACACCTAGCTCCCCAACACTTATATGAGGCTGAGGCAGGAGGATCACAACAACTCCAGGCTACACAGAGAGTGAGAGGCTAGGCTGAACTACACGGTGAGGCTATCTCAAAACATTCTATTTTTGTCAGGCTTACCCAGCACTGTGGTGCACACCTGCCATGCCTGCACCAGGAGAGGTCTGGGACCAGGTCAGCTTCAGCTACAGATAAGTCTGGATTATCCAGGGTTGCATGAGACCCCCAGCTCCAGTTTCCAGAAGATTCAAACCAAAACAATACCGTTATTACACTGCCAAGCCTCGGCACTGCAGCACACACCTGAACTAGGCTGAAACCGGAAGATCAGTGGTTGAGGGGTGAACCTTGCCTACATAGCCAAGTCCTAGCCAGCCGGGGCCGACCCTGTTTCGGACACACATAAGACTACGACGCACAGAATTCCACTACTCCGTTTTGGGTTGGTGTAGATGGGTGGCTCCCTCTCACCTTCTCCACGCGGAGAGCTATCACCACCACCCAAAGTCAAAAAAGTAAACTTGCGCGCGCGCGCGCACACACACATACACACACACACACACACATACACACACACACATCACTCACACAAATGGAGGTTGGAGAGATGGCTGGGGGGAGGGGGGGGTTGAGAACACTTGCTATTCCAGGGGACCAGAGTTAGGTCCTCAGCGTCCGCATCACCGCACAATGGCCTGTTACTCTAGTTCTAGTGTTACAACGCCCTCTTCCGGATTCTGTGGGTATCTGTCACTCACGTGCACAAACAAGACACAAACACATCGATCTTAAAAATCTTTCAAAACTGACCGTCTACCCCGACCCCTCCCAAAACTACAAAGGACGCTAGCATTTCCACCCAGCCGTATCCGGACGACATAATAATAATTAATAATAATAATAATAATAATAATAATAATAATAATAATAATAATAATAATAATAATAATAATAATAATAATAATAAATTAAAAAAAAAAAGCAGCCCTGGCTCCTGGCTCGGGATTCCGCAGGCCTCAGGCCTCCGGAGGATGGAGCAGGCCGGGGCCAGCTTAAAGATGGAGGTTGAGCGGAGCTGAGGTGACCGAGGAGCCTGGGTACCGTCCCGGCCTGCACAGCCGCGAGCTCCGGGTCGGACCCCGCACGCCCGCGATCCCGACCCTGTCCCCTCAACTCACCGCCCCACAGACCGGCGGCTCCGCGGACTCCCGCGGCCTGGCCCTGTTCACTGGCGGCGGCGCGCGGCGGGCCCCGGGCTGCCCCGCACCATCCTCCCCGCCGCTCCGGAGACGGCGAGCGGCTTCCTCGGGGCCGAGACGACCCGAAGACTGGCCAGAGCGCGCCGACGCGACGCCGGCTCCGCGCGCTGCGAACGCCGGGCTTTCCGGGTGAAGGCAGAAGACCACGTCACCACTAACGCCGCCGTGACCCCTGACCCCGCGCGCGACGGCAGCGCGGCAGGGACAGAATTGCTCGCGGAGGCGGGGGGGGGGGGCGGGGGGGTTGCGGAGGAGGGGGGCGTGTCTTCGTTTGGCTAATAGATGAAGGTTAAGGGGATGTGGCGCTGCGTGAAATGTTATCACTCGCGTTCGCGGATTGCGGTGAGCTTGTTTGGCTTCGTCCAGGAGTGCATCAGTATGTCTTGGTGTGTATGGTGGGAGATAGTAAGGAGGGCACGATTTTCGTTTATTTTTGTTGGAGTTTTTTGTTTTGTTTTGTTTTGTTTTGTTTTGAGACCGGGTCTTGTGGGTGGCAACCTGGCTTGTACTCGCTATGGAGCCCAATTTAGGGTCCAGCTACGTTGCCTGGCCTGCCTTCAAGCAATTATTAGAAAAGAACAAATCTCAAAACTAGGTGTAGTAGCGTACAACTATACCCCCAGCGCCTGGAGGCTGAGCAAGTGGGTTTTTAAATAAAATTAAAAAAAAAAAAATCAGTGTTGCACGAAGAAACACAAACAAAATGAAAGTAACCCCACAAGGCAATTCATTTTTGTAAATAAGAGTGTACTATGACCCAAACCAAGCTAGCAAGCGCACCAAAGAGGCTGGTCCGAGCTCTCAGCCTGCTGCTCCAGCCGTCATGCCTGCCAGGCTCCCCAGCCATCACGGGCTCTAACCCTCAGGAACTGTAAACCAAAATAAACTCTTTCTACCACACTGCCTTGGCCATGGTGTTTTAGCACAGCAATGGAAAGGTAAATACAACCCTCCTCTCTGTAGACCACATTAATATAGGCCTCTATATATGGATATTGAAAATCTGGAAGATCAGTTATATGTACCAACTTGTCCAGCCTTTTCTTTTTGTTTTGTTTTGTTTTTTTAAGACAATGTCGCTGGGCAGTGGTAGCGCCTGCCTTTGATCCCAGCACTAACAGGATGTAGAGGCAGGTAGATATCTGAGTTCCAGGCCAGCCTGTTTTATAGAGTGAGGTCAGCTAGGGCTAAACAGAGAAACCCTGTCTTGGGGGGGGGGGGAAGATAAGGTCTTGTTAGGCATCCCTGGCTGGTTTAAAACTCACTATGTAACCTTTGCTGGTCTCAAACTCACAAAGATCCACAGGCCTCTGCCTCCCAAGTGCTGGGATGAAAGGTGTGGGCCACTGCCACCTGCCTTCTTTGTTAACACCATGAGATAAGGGAACAGTAACAAAAAGATTTGCCATCTGTTGTGGGAATATTCTCCTTGGGTGAAGACTACACAGTGTTTATCCCATTTTCCTAAGGTCCCAGTGACAAACCAAAGCTCAATTTTACCCCTTTACCCTGGGGAGGTAAAGTATGGGTGAGGGGTGACTGACAGAAGTGGGGGTGACAACCGATCCCCAAAGCAGCCCTGGAAAGTCCTCACTCCGAACGGACAATGGCTAGTCCATAGATGCCTAAGTGGAACCGTACTTCCTATTTCCCCAGCCCCTCGAGGTCACATGTAAGCAGGGCAAATATTATCAGTGTACATACTGTTAAACTACAGGGGCTCTGTTACTTCCCAGGTGAAGCGTTATAGAAAACAGAAGACCAAGATCTGTGTCTGCGCACGTCTGTCTGTGTGTGCACACTGCAGTGTGGGCGCTCTCCTCGTACCATCCAGAGAGTGAGCGACCACTGCTGTGCTTTTGGTTGTGAGTGAGTGCAAGGAGCAGATAGAAAATGGCAGAAACGCACAGTAAAACGTCATCAAATTCATGTTTGTGCCGTCACACAGAGCTCAGCTAAGGAAGCTTAAAGCTAAAGCGCTGGAGTAATTACTGAGAGCTACATTTTTAAGCAGAGGGTCTCCTGTATCCTTTCCATGGGCTGACTGTCAACACTATTATTTTTTTTTCTTTAATACTTATAATCTAGCTAATGTTGTGGTGGTTTGAATAAGAACGGCCCCCATAGGCCCCATATGTTTGGATGCTGTAAGCACAACCCCTATTAAATACTTTCTTTTATAAGTTGCCCTGGTCAGGTGTCCCTTCGCAGCAATAGAAGAGTAACTAAGACATATATAGAACACACACATACACACACACACACACACACAAAAGCTAAAAAAAAAAAATGGGATGACATCAGCCTATTCTTTTTCTGTAGCCTGTCTATGTCACTGTCACTAGAAACTAAACACAAAAGCAAGGGTACCCAGGATGCAAGGAAACCAGGAGAGGGGGGGAAGATAACAAGCATAGAACAAAATAAGTCTTAAGCAGATGAATAGTCTTTGGGGGGGGGACTAGGGGGGTTTCTCTGTGTAGCCCTGGATGTCCTAGACTCGCTTTGTAGACCAGGCTGGCCTCGAACTCACAGAGACCCACCTGCCTCTGCCTCCCAAGTGCTTGGAATTAAAGGCGTGCGCCACCATGCCAGGCTAAGAGCAGGAAATATTCTATCTCAAAGAAAAGCAGGGTTGGTGACAGTGAAGCAAAGGAACAGCCATTAAGACCCAGGCAACAGCGCAAGCATGGCAGCTCATGTGAGACTCTCTAGAGATCCAGAGTGTCTCCAGGGCAAGTGTACACAGAGACACCACAGTCATCAGACCATGTTTATGAGGAAATCCAATGTTTCTCTTGATTATTATCAGGGAGAACAAAGACTAGGAAGTACGGGAAGAAAACCGTATGGGAACAAGCCTGTACATCTTAACAAACAGATCGCCTATCCCTAGAGTGTCAGGGGTCAGAGCGCTCTTCCGCACGGAGTGAGTGTCCTTCACGGAGGAGGCTGCATAACATATTAGCAGAAAAGCCTTAAGACACAGCACATTCCAATTTCCTCGAGCTGGAAAGCCTGTTGTACGGGCTGTTTCCTTCTGTCCTGAATGTGCCAAGGGTCAGGGTGCTTAGATGCAGACTGTGTTTCTTTCTGGACAAGGCTGCTGGCAAAACCTAGGACAGGGGTTTTTTCTTTCTTTCTTTCTTTTTTCTTTCTTTTCTTTTTGGTTATTTGAGACAGGGTTTCTCTGTGTAGCCCTGGCCGTCCTGGACTCACTTTGTAGACCAGGCTGGCCTGGAACTCATAGATCCGCCTGCTGGGATTAAAGACGAGTGCCACCACCACCACCCAGCCAGGACGGAGTTTCTTACATGCAATAGCCAATCCAAGGGTCCACCTAATGGAGGTTCTTTGCACTCTAAATTCAAATGCTTTTTGGCTATCGCACACTGATTCCCTCTCTGGGTGGTGTCTTATGTTGGGTACTTTTTGCAAACAAACAAGTTGGTACCATCCCCCCCACCAAAACTTCCAGAAAGCTATCCGAAGTCTCCCAGGACACCTGTGGAGCTATGACTGGGGACCCTGCATTCACTTCAAGCCAGTGTCGTGTTTCACCCTTATCCAGCCTCCAGCGTGACCCAGCCACCAAAGAGTACTTTGCCATCATGCATTTCTTACCTTGGTGTGAGCAGGCAATTTTCTTGGATACCTTGATATTTTCTGATTTGCATGCCTTTACTCCCAGCACTCTTTTTTTTTTTTTTTTTTTTTTTTTAGTTTTTTTGAGACAGGGTTTCTCTGCATAGCCTTGCCTGTCCTGGACTCACTTTGTAGACCAGGCTGGCCTTGAACTAACAGCAATCCACCTGCCTCTGCCTCCCTAGTGCTGGGATTAAAGGCGTGCACCACCACCGCCCGGCTAACTCCCAGCACTCTTGAGCCAAAGGCAAGCAGATCTCTGTGAGTTCAAGACTAGCCTGGCTTCACCATGTAGTGAGTTGCAGGACAGCCAGGGCTGTGTAGAAAAAGTCCCTGTGTCAGGGCCAGTGGCACACGCCTGTAATCCCAGCACTCAGGGAGGCAGAGGCAGGCACATCTCTGTGAGTTTGAGGCCAACCTGGTTTACACAGTGCATCCAGGACAGCCAGGGCTACTAAAACAAAAACAAAAACAAAGAAACTGTCTCAAAAACACCTAACAAACCAACCAACCAATCAAAAACAAGATAGTTTATGAAATACTGGCCTTTGATGGGGGGTGGAGGGGACACCTCACAATTCTTCCATTATACATTTTTTCTTTAAATTCAGCCAGCAAATGCAGACTAAATTTTATGAACAGTAAGTTATGACAAATGACTGGAACTATTTAGTGACAGCGGTCTCAGTGAGCTTCTGGAAGAGGGCCCTAAGACCAAGAATTAATTGCTCCATCTCTCTTTAGCATGGCTTAAGGTAAGCCTGCCTTCTGAGGGATGGTCCTTTAGCAAGGCAATTGACCAGTCCCATATGGAATGTTAGGTCCACTGAGGCCAGAGACTCTGTTCTCTGGACCAGAAGTTTCCTCTTAACAAGCCTTACCTGCTACTGAAAACTTCCTCCTCTGAAGAGCTAACCTGTTACGAGTAACCAAGCAACTGCCATCTTTGAGCATTTGGCTATGCCCTGCCTTGCAAAACAGCATCCCAGATGGGCTTGTTGAGAGTTTACACCCTACTCTAACACACATGCTCGCATACACACAAAGCACTCACATACATGTCTGCACCAGAAAAGACCAGAGCTGGCAACACCCAACATTTCTGGGACTTGACTTAACTAAAAGCAACCAGGGAAGAAAAGAAATACATGTACAAGGGCTGGAGTGATGGTTCAGTGGTTAAGAGCACTGCCTGCTCTTCCAAAGGATCCAGGTTCAATTCCCAGCACCCACATGGCAGCTCACAACTGTTTGTAACTCCAAGACCTGACACCCCTACACTAACACATGCACATAAATTAAAATTAAATAAAATATTTTAAAAAAAAGACATGTACAAAAAGCATGGGCCGTGGGCACTCTGATGGGGTGGTCCCAATTTCAGCAATAACTCAGGACCACAGCGCCTTTATTAGGTACAGGGACAGAAGGAGGCATTAGCTAGTCTCAGGTGTCTATAGTCAGTCTTGGGCTGTAAGCATCTGGGAAGATGAAGCTACTGTTGCTATAGCCTTTTGCACACTCTAACCAATCCTTCATAGCATTCACATTTGCACATACTGTCCACATTCACACTCGGACCAGAGGAAGGCTCTGCCATCCCTCTGAGCCTCACCCCAGGGGAAAGGCTTTGCCAAATTCCCATGGGTCTGAGGCACCGGTCCTTGATACAGCCATGCCCACGTGCACACTCAGGACCTCATGGCTATATACACATTCACTCGGGGCTTCTTCAGTTCCCCACATGTTGGGGTGTTGGGTGAGGGCTTCATCTATGTGGTTATGGGAGCCCTCATCCCTTCTGGGCAAGGCTTTCCAGGTGTGCCCACACCCTGTTAGTGGCCCCTCATCTATGGTCTGTAAGGAAGCCCAATGAATTCATTGGCAACACTGGACTTTGGTAGAATTCTGCCTTGGCTTGTCATTAAGACCTTAGAGACAGATAGAGCTTTACCTCTCCTCCCGGAAAGAAGTTTTAACAACATAATCCTAGAAACATTTAAGAACCAGATCAGAGGACTGGAGAGATGGCTCAGCGGTTATAAGAGCACTGGCTGCTCTTCCAGAAGTCCTGAGTTCAGTTCCCAGCAACCACATAGTAGCTCACAACTATCTGTAATGGAATCTGAATTCCTCTTCTGGTGTGCATGAAGACAGAGTACTCATATACATAAAATAGATAAATAACCCTTAAAAAAAAAGAACCAGATCACAGAGTCCTCAAACACTCTTGGCATCTCTGACCCCTGGTAAGGCTGCTTCTGCCAAGGGCCAAGGCTGCTTCTGGCTTTTAGTTAAGGGAGAAATTGGTTACTTTTCTTCTTCGGGATCATGTTGTCTTAAACTGCCTAGTCAAATCCTACCTCCTGTTTTTATTTTCACTCCCTCGCCCTTCTGAAGAGGTCATCCCAACTGTTATTATGGAGTTGGGGCAGTGAACATCCAGGCTTCTTCTAGGTCAGTAGGGGCATTAGATGAGACAGTTAAGGTACCTCTCCAGTGGGCCTAGTAGGGCCCCAAAACTGCTCTAGTAGTTGTAGTCATATGGAAGCCAGCAGGTGAGAGGAAAGGTAGCTGGCTGGAAAGAAATGTGAGGCGGAAATACCACCAATGTGAAATGTCCACACGGGTTGATTGATGTGTGTGAGCATTTGCTACCTGGTTGATGCAGACATTTGAAGAGACCATGGAGCCTCTTGGTGACGGGGGTGGAAGCAGGTCACTAGGAGACAGCTGTGGGGTTTTATAGGTCAGCACTTCCAGATGCTGCTTCCTGGTCTGCCACCATGTAAGGAGCGTCGTTATATGTCCATGTTGCCAGGACAGACTGAGACCGTCTGAAACTGTCTTTCCCTCCCACAAACTGTTATGTTGGGTCTTCTGTCATAGCAACGTAAAACTAACACCAGGCTTCGATGGCTGTTTTCAAACCTCCCGACCCACCTTTATCAAATGAGTAATTATATGTACGCTTATGGTAATTAACCAAACGTCACCCTATTTGGAAGAAGGATGGATCATGAAACTTTATTGATATGGACATCTTCCCCAACACTTGACTCCAATCACGTTCACAGTACATAAATACCACACTTTTCTGAACAGAAAACAGAGCCTCTTGGCCACTGTCCTGACGCTGACTTCAGACAAATAACAACCCTTTACCTGAGGCAGGAGACCATTATCTGAAGCACTGGGCCAACAACA
This sequence comes from Acomys minous, assembly GCF_964271855.1. Classification (NCBI taxonomy): domain Eukaryota; kingdom Metazoa; phylum Chordata; class Mammalia; order Rodentia; family Muridae; genus Acomys; species Acomys minous. The sequence goes on from NC_140498.1 coordinate 79,109,829, forward strand.
TATCCACAGAAACGCAGGGCGCAACCTACAGCAAACTCCCAAATATGCTTTTGTGAGGGGCTGATGGGTACTTCTTATTTTAGGGTTGGTTGGTTGTTTGTTTGAGACAGGCTTTCTCTTGTCCTGGCTGTCCTGGGCTCACTTTGTAGACCAGGCTGTCCTCGAACTCACAGAGATCCGCCTGCCTCTGCCTCCTGAGTGCTGGGATTAAAGGCGTGAGCCACCACACCCGACTCTTAGTTTTTTGATACAAGGTGTTCTGGAGCCTCGGCCGGCCATGAACTCCTAATGTAACTGAGGCTGACTGTGAACTATTTTTCTGTATGCTTATACAGTGCTGGGAATCAAACTGACCTTGAACTCTTGATCCTTCTGCCCCTCCCCTGCCAGCTTTGGGATGATTATTCTATTCAACAATGTGTGTCCAGGAAAATTTAAAGACTTATGTGGACCTGGATTAGCACCTAGATTGTAGAGAAAACAAAGAAAAGGAAGGTGTGCTAGCTGCTGGAATTACCTGGGCCCCTGCTATTGGGAAAGAAGATCCCGATGGGTTGTATTGTGTGCGTGGAAGCCAGACATTTACCCTGCATTAGTGCCTCTGGGCAAATGCTACCCACCTTGTTTTTTGAAGCCAGACAATATCTCCCGCTGGCCTGAAACTGTCCAGGGAGACCAGGCTGGCTGGCCAGTGAGCCCAGGGACCCTTCCGTCTCCACCTCCTCAGAGCTGAGATTACAAGGACGCACCTCCATCGCAGGATGTTAGCATAGATAGATCCTGTGGATTAATCAGAGGGTCTCATGCTTGCCAAGCTAGCATCTCACCTACTGAGCCATCTCCTCAGCCCCTTCGCTGGCATCTGACTGTAATTCACTGCCTTCTGGGTAACCTTGGGGACAGCTGATTCAGCTGTTCACTGTCTTTAGTGACAGTTGATGTGTCAAGTTCTGTATATTTAATATCAGCCTAAGTAAAGCACTCAAGTTTGATATCTCACGCTGGAGAGATGGCTCAACAGTTAACAGTGCATACTGTTCTTGCAGAGAACCTGAGTTTGAGTCTCAGCAGCTACATCAGGTGGCTCCTACCAACTGCCTCCAACTCTAGGTCCAGGGGATCTGATGCCCTCTTCTGGCCTCCACAAGCACCTGTACACACATGCGCTGCACACACAAGGACATACGTATAATTAAAAACAAAATAAATATTTTTAAATTATATACTTGGCCTAGTTTTATTCCAAAATTATTATACTACATATTTTTTGGTAAACATTTAGGAAATTATGTTGAGAAAGGAAGAGAGCCTTTCTCAGCTACTTGAATGTCATGATATTGTTCAAGAATTGTGTCCTGAGGAACTCCTAATTTCACAAGGGTGCTGCTACCCATGTAGGAGAGTCATCCATCCACGGTATAATCTGGTTATAAGAAGTTGCACAGGGTCAGAGGAGGTTCTCCACTGCAGGGCCTCCCTGAGGGAGGCGGCATCAAGTAGCATTACACTATATAATCAACGCAACAGTCTTTGGTTATAGCATGTTAACTAGTAGGATCATAACCCCCTTGCTGACAAGAGACCAGTGATTGTTAGCAGAGGCTAGCTCTGTCCCGCAGGAGACATTTGATAAATGTCCAGACACAAGTTTATTTGTTCTTCTTTCTTTCTTTGAGGCAGGATCTCTACAAGCCAAGCTAGCCTCAAACTCACTATGTGCATAAGGATGACGTGAACTCCTGATGCTCCCGCCTCCACCTCCTGAGTACCAGGATTATATGCATGGGTCACTACACACGAATGACAACCATTTCCCTACAAGCACTGCGGGGGCGGGGCGCTGCTGGCATCTACTGGATACAGAAAGCAGAAATGCTACTCAGTGTCCCACAATGGACAGGGCAGTCTTGCCATCACAACTAAATCTCAGGCCACCAGTGTCAGTTCTGAGGTTGAAAGTTCTAAGAGAGGTTTACATAACCCATTGATTCCACCCAGGTGTTTGTATCACAGAATTTGGTAATGATTTGTCTGAGCTGTGGTAGTGCACACCCATCAATCCCAACAGGCTGAGGTAGAAGGATGAGAAGTTTGAGGCCAGCTTGGGTTACATAGCAACAGACTGCCTCAAACAACCAAGGATAAAAAACCAAAACAAATCGAAAAAGCAACAACCCCCACAACCGGTGAGGAAGTTTATTGGATGAATAAGAGAAAGGATGCTACAAGCACAGTTCAAAGTCAACCGTACTAACTAGCAACTCTGTGTGCTTATGTGTGTGTAGAGGTGCCCAGGCACATATGTGGGCATGTGAAGGACAGAGGTCAACCTTGGGGGTCATTTCTCAAGAGCCATTTGTCTTGTTTGTTTAATCTCTCACTGGGACCTGGAAGCCAATGGTGAGGTGAGGCAGAGCTTGCTACTCAGCCAGCCCCAGGAGCCTGCCTGTCTCTGCCACCCAGCAGTGCCTGTAGCCATGGCCTGTCACCATGGTGAGGTTTTGACATGGGTGCTGGACACTGAATGCAGGTCCTCATGCTAGTGTGGAAAGGACTTTACAGACTACGCCACCTTCCCAATCCCAGAACAATACTTATGTGACCTAAAAGTTGGTGTCACAACTTCATAACAAGTACCTGAAAGGACCTCGGGGTTAGGGCAGTTAGCGCTAACATAATGTTAAAGGTGAAGCCCAATTATTTTAGTGGAACAAACCAAAGAAAATGGTGCTAAAGACAAACATTCAATATATTTCATTTTTACCTAAAAAGAAAAAGATCAGCACATGAAATACCATGCACGCAGACACCCTCCCTCCCTCAGCCCTATTGTTTTTTTTTACATATTTACAATTTTACATATTTACTTATTAACATTATCTTCTATCTTTACAATTACAAAATTATTTCACACTGGAAGTGTGGGAACATAGAATTCATTTCAACATAGACTTTGTAGCATCTGCTTTATCCTTTAAAAGGCAGGATTTGCTCAAAACCAGCAACAGTGTCAACCACAGAGGAAGCCCACGAGAAAATCAGGGAGGACATAAAAGATCCACAGGAATTCACACAAACCTACTTCACCAACTCAAATAAATAGTTCATTATTATTTACTAAACTTCCCCTGCTAGAAAAAAAGAAAAAAGAAAAAAGAAAACAAAAAACCAATCCCTAAAACTGTACCTTAAAAATACTTTGAAATTTTAAGCAGTTAATTCATACTCCAGACCTGAACGCAGCAGCTCCCTGAATTGGCCCCACGTAACTATGGCGCTGAGCAGGACATCACCCTGCGTACACCTGAGGCTGCAGAGGGGGCGGGAGCTTGTCATTCTCCACATTTTCAGAGTCGATGGCTGCTAATGGTGGGTTTGGGGGCTTAATCTCAAGTGGGTACTTCTCAACAATGTCTTGAACTTCCTTGGCAATTCCATCCGTCCAGTCTATTAAGTCTTTTTCAAGTTTCTTGGCTTCATTTATGATCCTTTCCTGCCGTTCGTTCAGCTGAGACAGGAGGTCCAAGTTCTTATACATTTGCTGCACACCTAAGCAGGCCTCCGGGGACCAACTCTCAGACTCCTGCTTCCGAGGGGACGTCTGGCCAGACATGTATCGGTCAAAATCCTCCTGACTTAAATTCAAAGACTGAGCATCTAGTTTCTCGATGAAAGCCACAGCACAGCACTGCAGAGGAAAGAGAGCAGCGTGGTAGTCAGGGCCGAAAGGCTGCAGGTAGACTCCCTTTTTCTTCATTAGCTAGTTAATTTACGTATTCATCATTCATTCATTTATGATAGGGTTTCTCTGTGTAGCCTTGGCTGCCCTAGCCTCAATTTGTAGACCAGCCTAGCCTCAAACTCAGTGATCCTCCTGCCTCTGCCTACCAGACTGCTGGGATTAAATGCGTGCGCAACCATGCCCAGGTTACAGGGAGATTCTTGTCTTTCCCCATTCCCAGTACTGGGGTCTGAGCCCAGAACCTTGTGCATGCTAGACAAGTGTTCTGCCACAAGCTATGTCCCAGCCCTTTCTTGTGTCTTTGAGACAACTGGTAGCCCAGGCTAGCCCTAAACCACGCAGCCAAGAATGATCTTGAGTTCCTGATGTTCTAGGTCCTCGTACCTCTGCTTCCAGAGTCCTGAAATTACAGGCATGGACACCAAGCCTGGCTTGCTGTCTTTTTAAGCCAGGGACTCGCTATGTAGCCAAAGCTTTTGATCTACCCGCCTCATCCTCTCCGTTGCTGGCATGCACTAACATGCCCAGTTTTCTGGAAACTAGATTTTCTCTTTGTTTCAGAATTTGGTCCAGTGGTTTCACAGCTCCACTTCGTCCTTGTCTCTCAGTGGACTCTGCCCTCTGCTCTGCAGTCTGTCTTCTCTGTCATCTCTCCCAGCTGTCTCTTTAGTCCCAGCTGCCCCTACCTATGAGCATTCATAGGTCTGTTACCTGCCTTGAACTCACCCTAGTTCAACTTACTTACTACATGTGAAACATTTATTCAAAACTCTGACAGCTTCCACATCTAGTGAACGTCCCTTTCCCAATATCCCCCACTCGTGTCGGTGGCAATGCTGAAGGCAGCAGCACTGGAACCAGCTGGTCCCTCCTTGCTGCGGATCACATGGGCTGTAGTGATGCTGATGGCAAACAAGTGGCAGGAGCCGGGCAGCATGCTCTCCTCAGACCTCAGCTCCTCAAAGAGCCGATGGTCTGCTTTGAATGACCGTGACTCCTGGAGAAGTGCAGCGAGGTAGACTGTGCCTAGACCTCCACTCTGAGAGGCATGCATCCTCAGGGGCCCTAGGCTGTCACAGACCCGAAACTAACCTGTCACGTCCCTCAGGTAAGTCCCCTCCCAGGTCTTCCCTGCCTTCGGGAGTCACATCTTACCAGATTGGTGAAGTAGTAGCCATCCTCGCCTGTCATGAGTCGGCTGGGGTTGCAGAAGCGAGTGATGTACTGGATGTTGGACTGCAGGCGAGGGGGGTTGCCCTTCAGGACGATGTAGATGAGGGTGGGCAGGAAGTCGTCGGCGGAGGCTGGCTCATTCTTGGTGATCTTGATGGCGTTGAAGATGTGCTTGCTGCATCTTGTGATGCAGGCTAACTTGTCCCGAGGTACCCGCTTTGAGTCCATCTCAATGATGTCTGTGTAGAAGAGGGACAGTGCCACCGCAAGGCAGTTACCACACGAGAAGCAACTGGACAGGCAGGTGCTGCACACCTGGCATCCCAGCATAGGATGCTAAAGCAGAGCTATAGCATGAGACCATCTTAAACAGGGGGAGGGCAGCGAGGGACTAAGTATTTTTAATCCTTTAGGATTCAGAGGTGTCCCCACTACACACTCCTCCAGCAGTTAACTTAGTATGGGAGGAACTCAGATCCTCAAAGCAGTAAAGACAAGTTCATACGTACAGAGTACTAGCATGAACCAGGCATGCCAGCCGTAGACCATCCATCTCCAATGTGGGTCAACAAGCGTCAGAGGTGCTGCCTGACTATCCAAGATCGTGGAGAGCAGAAGGCACAATGGGAAAGAAGCCCATGGGCAAGTTGCCTGAGCCCAATGGAAGAGGTAGCAAGGCTTTAAAAAGTGTTTCACTGTTTCTTTTTGCTTGCTTTTTTTGTTTTTATTTTTTGCAACTGAGGCTTTTATTTACAGCCTAGGCTGGCCCCAAATTCCCTATGTAGCAAGGATGACCCTGACCTCCCAAGGGCTGGGATGGCAGGTGTGCACCACCACACCCAGATAACTAATGCAGTACTGGAGGGAACAGAAGGCTTAGTCAGCTGAGCCCATCACTCGCCTCTCCTAATATACCTCTAAAGTCAGGCTGGAAAGTCTTCGCTGTGCACATGCTTCTTAGGGATGTGACTACTGACAAGCCCTTTCTTAGACATAAAAGCCAATAGTAGTCACTGTCATTTCTAGCTGTATTTGACCTTAGTTGAGCTAAGTGATCAAATAATGACAAGCAAGATGGGTTGGTATGTAAGAGTACTTGCCACACCAGACAGCCTGAGTCTGAGCCCTGTGGCACACAGTGTGGGAGGAGAGCACCGACTCCCACAAGTGTCCTTTGTCCTCACACTCAACATCTAGTATGTGGCCCCGATAGATAGATAGATAGATAGATAGATAGATACATAGATAGATACATAGATAGATACATAGAAAGAATACATAAATAAAGAAATGTTACTTAAAAATATATCAAAAGCATAGGTCTGAAGAGATGGCTCAGCTCCCAACATTTTCATGGCAGCCCACAACTGTCTGTAACCTCAGTCACACAGATATACATGCAGGCAAAACACCAATGCACATAAAATAAAAATAACTGGGCGTGGTGGTGCACACCTTTAATCCTAGCATTCAGGAGGCAGAGGCAGGTGGATCACTGTGAGTTCAAGGCCAGCCTGGTTTACAAAGTGAGACCGGAACAGCCAGGGTGACACAGAGAAACCCTGTCTCAAACAAACAAACAAACAAACAAGCAAACAAACAAGAACAAAAAATAAAAATAAATAAGTCATTTTTTTTTTTAAATATCAAAAGCAGGGGCTGGAGCAATGGCCCGACAGTTAAGAACTCTAGATGTTCTTCCAAAGGATGCAGGTTTAATTCCCAGTACCCACATGACAGCTCAGAGCTGTCTGTAACTCCAGGATCTGACACCCTCCATAGATATAATGCCAGCAAAACGCCAATGCACATAAAGTAAATATATAATTTTATAAATATGTCAAAAGTAGTTCAGGTAAAAAAGAGAAAACTTAGCGGGGCAGTGGTGGCGCACACTTTTAATCCCAGCACCCAGGAGGCAGAGGCAGGCAGATCTCTATGAGTTTGAGGCCAGACTGGTCTACAAAGCAAGTTCCAGGACAGCTAGGACTACACAAAGAAGGCCTGTCTCAGAAAAAAAAATTAAAAAATTTTTTTCATTGAGATGTAATAAGAATAAATTAATAAAAGAAAAGAAAAGAAAAAGAAAAAAATTTAAATGAGGGAGAGGGAGAGACAGAGAGAGAGAACTTAATCACAAAACAAGAAGGGGAAAAGGAGTTTACTTGCTATAGTGTGTAGCCCCCAGCACTCAGGCAAGCAGAGGCAGAGGCAGACAGCTCTGAGTTTGAAGTCAGCCTGGTCTTCCATAGCAAGTTCCGAGCTAAACAGGGTTACATAATGAGATCCTGTCTTAAATGAATGAACAAAAGAAAGGAGGAGAGAAGGGAGGAGGGAAGGGAGGAGGGAAGGGAGGAGGGAAGGGAGGAGGGAAGGGAGGGTAGCTGTTAAGGGCTTTGCTATGGGTCGTATTGCAGCAGCATGTTAACCTATGGAGACCATCAGATGTAAAGCTCTCAGCCCCACTGACCTGTGATCGCTTTCACCACCATGTCAGACACTTCAGGGATTTCCTCATTGACAGGGACACAGAGCATCTGAGGTGTCACCCAGTGCAGAGCCCTGCAGAGAGAGGGGTGGTCAGGAAGAGGTCAAGAACAGAAGGTAGACAGGAGCTTCCTTCAATCAAAGGAAAACAGGGGTACCACTGCCTTACTAGGCAGCCCCTAGTTCAAGCACAGGACTCTTGACCATGCAAGGAGCTTAGCTGACACTAGGAAATAAAGCCCTACAATGCCACTCGGCTTCTGTACCTATCACAACAGAGGACAGAACCTCTTAACTCAAAGGAGACTCTGCTGTGAAGACTGACAATCTGCTATTTGCTGTCCTCATAGTCCACAGCTGGTCCTGCACTGTTACACCCTGCCTTCCATGTTGAAGATACGCGAGAGCCTCTGAGGATGAGGACGTATGTTCCCACAAGCTGAGGTACGCCCTGGCTCACCCTGGCCTGATGCTGGCCTCTGCTCTGAGTTTCTATCAGCATGGTTAACGCTCTCAACCTACCACTCAATCTAACATCATCTAAGTTCCAGGCCCTGGCCTTGGACTCTGTTGTGAATCTGCCCTGTGTCATTTCTGGTGCCGCAGCTCCATGTACTAGACTTCATTTGGGGTTCCCCAGGGAAGGACACAGGGGCCTCCAGACTATTCTTATGAGTCAGACTTGGAGCTGTTCTCACACTTGGGTGAGGTGATGGCTAATCTTTTGATGTAGAATCCCCTAGAGGACACCTCTGGCCTCACCACTGAAGGCAGTTAGAGCACATTAACTAGGGAGATAAGATCTACCCTAAATTCCAGTGGCCCCACTCACAGGATAGGGACTCAATAATAAAGGTGGGCACACCTGTGATCCAGCATGTGACAAGGAGATCAAGGCTAACCACAACTACATGAAACTCTTGTCTCAAAAGACAAAGGAAAGAGGCTGGAGAGATGATGGGTCAGAGCTTAAGAGCACCATCTTTTTGTTTGTTTGTTTTTCCCAGACAGGGTTTCTTTGTGTAGCTTTAGCTATCCTGGACTTGCTCTATAGACCAGGTTGGCCTGGAACTCACAAAGATCTGCCTGCCTCTACCTCCCTGTGTGCTGGAATTACAGGCGTGTTGCCACCATGCCTGGCTACAATCTATTCTTGTAGAGGACCTGAGTCCAGTTCCCAGCACCCACATGGAGGCTCAAAACCATCTATAACTCCAGATCCAAGGGACCCAATGCCTCTTCTGACCTCCATGGGCCCCTGTGTGCACATGGAACTGTTACAGCTAATTGTATCTGTTCGGCCTAGGATGGCAATAACTGACACAAAGAGACTGAAACGCAATTCAAAGCTGCAAGCACTACACTGGGCAGAATCTAAACTGCTACTACTCTAACAATGAACTAAAATAAACTACTCTAATACTCACAACCTACACATATCCCAAGCACTTGCCAGTCTGATCCTCCTGGGGTGGCTTCTCTCCTCCAACTCTGCCCCCATCAACTGTCAAGTCTCCTATTTGTATCACAGCATCATTTAAAAGAGCGTTTGACAAATGCCCAAAACTTTGCATTGTTGTGCCTTTCATCTTTATGGAGCACATAACATACACTCAGGCACATACATGTACACATGAAGTAAGTTTGTAAAGGATAAAGAGAGAAGAGGAGGTTTCCTGATCCAGGGAGTCACAGGGAGCCCCAGCTACATGTCCCTGCCACAGCCCTGCAGTCCCCAGCATGATGAGCTATATGCCCTCCTAAACACCAACCCAAAATAATTCAGTTGTTTCTGTCAAGTATTTTGCCTCAACAGTGAAGAAGTAACTGATACAGGTGACATGTTACTAAGTGTCCCACTGCCACTGAATTCAGGGTCTGAGTTCACTGTGCTGATTCCCTAAGAAAGGGTCAGCAATCACCACCTGTTCAGCATAGCAAACATGTGCCTGCTGGGATGCCTGGGGAATGCACCCAGCAGGGCAGGAAGGAGGAAAGAGGACATCCATTGCCCGAAAGGGACAGTCACAGTTGCCCGCCTGACAACACAAGGAAATAAGAAATCAAGTTCTCGGGTGCCTTGAAACGTGATCTAGAATGATCTCACATACCCAACACGGGTCCTATCTCCAGTCAACTGTGGTCAGACAGAAAAGCAGGCTACCGTGAGCCTGGCTGAGACGCCCACGGAAGCGCACACATACTACTGCCCACACGCTATCATTCCGTTCTAGATAAAGGTAAGGGGGGCACGGCAACCACCTGATCCTCTTTTGAATGGCGAGATCTTTCTTCTCATCATCAGTAGTCTCTGGGCAGAACACGAATTTATAGAGACGGGTCATGATGTACTTCTCGATCTGATCCATTATCTTCTCCACTTTCTCTGGAGGCACTGGAGTACACAGACGGGCAGGCGCTCAAGGGGAGGGTTTCAGATCAAGGCTTTCTACAGTATGTCCCACACAGCATATATTATGATTATGATTATTATTAAATTTTCTGTAAACATACCCAGTAAAGAAACTACAAACATCACATTAAAACTTCACATTTAGGCCTGGCATGGTGGTGCTCGCCTTTAATCCCAGCACTTGGGAGGCAGAGGCAGGTGGATCTCATGAGTTCGAGGCTAGCCTGGTCTACAGAGAGTTCCAGGATAGCTAGAGCTGTTACACAGGAAAACTCTGTCTCAAAAAACAAAAACAAAAAACATAACAAACAAACAAAAAGAACTTCACATCTATTTGGCTGGGGATGTGGCCCAATTAGTAGAGTGCTTGCTGAGTGCACATATATACCCTAGGGCTGTATATACCAGGCATGGTGGTTTACAACTTTTAAACTACATCTTACAGAATTCCAGCTATCTGCTAAGCTGTTTCACTGGAACCTAACAGGTGTATGCCCTGCCAAGTGGGAAGACTTCCTTGTGGGTCTCTCTCTATATATTGCTACACTGGCAAAACACTTGGCGTTCCCAAGGCTGCCAAGTGTGCAAATCTCCACTCTTCTGGGGTTTCCCAAAAAGCTCCCATGTTCTCTCTGAAGCATACACATGGACATCATGCATACGCAAAACACATCCTACAGTATAGTGTCAACAGAAGGCCAGTCCCGGAGAATCTCTACAAACCCAAAGCTCAAAGTCAGTGGGTCTCAATTGTTTTCTGCCTCCAATTCTCTTAGGATTATGTCATCATAAACAATGACTGGCCAAAATGGTAGATCCAAGGTGGGGAATTCACATAGAAACCTTCCTGATCTTCCTCACTTTACCCATAATATAGTTATTACATCACTCAAAATACTACCTGACTTCCCTGGTCAGACATAGAGGGGCATTCAAGGGCGTTGTTAGGTATGGGGCAGCTGCCAATGTCAGTTCAGTACTTTGGCAAGATGGCATGGGCACCAGCCAGGCCAATAACAGGCGGTGAGCACAGCTAATGAGCTACGACCAGCTGCCCGTAACAGCTGGCTGACAACACAGTACCTTTCCCACGAGTCTGCATTCTTTCAGCCACATTCTGGTAAAAGTCCTGAGTACATTCTGACTGTTCCTCAATGCTTAAATCCTGGAATCAACAAACAAGAGACAGGTAAATAGCTGAAAAATTTGAGAACACTAAATTTAAACAAGTTTCTAAAACACACCCCTTGCATTGAGTGGATTCTAAAAGCATTTACAATTTACACATATTCTACAAGATAAAAAACCTACTCCTCATGCTCATTACATTTCACTGCATGTACATATAATCTGTACACACTCCATTTATTTCATTTACATTATCATCAGCATCACTGTTACCATTGTTAATTTTTCATGACAGGGTCTTGCTGTGTAGACCGGTCTACAGAGCAAGTTCCAGGACTGCCAGAACTACACAGAGAAACGCTGTCCTTAAAAAAACAAAAAACAAAGAGAAATCCTGCCTTGAAAAACAAACGCTTCACTTGCTCTCTAGTAACTACAAATTCATGGGTATAGTGGTGCGTCTATACAAGGTGGGGCACCTAGCACGTGGTCCTAGACTGTCACTGTGCTGTAGCAGGAACACTCAAGCTCCTCTCCACTTGTAATTTTAAAATAAACCGTTAACTGTCAACAACCATAGTTTTGCTACTGTGCTTAAGAACATCAGAGAGGCTGGAGAGACAGCTCAGACGCTAAGAACGCCTGCAGCTCTTCCAGAGGACAAGATTAAGCTCTAGCAGCCACACCAAGTGACTCACAACAGCTTGCAGGGACAGCTCCTGTGTTCCCATACCCTCTGCTGACCTCTTTGGGAACCTACGCGCGCGCGCGCGCACGCGCACACACACACACACACACACACACACACACACACACACACACACACACTTTTTTAAAAACCTAAATTTAAAAGAAGAACCTGGGAGGTTTAAGCTATCTAAGTACACCCTAGTGCCTGGCCTCCTTTCCTCACCCTTCTGCCTCGCTGCCCAACACTTTGGAGACACTGTTCTGCACTCTACTCCAACGTTGACTTTTTCAGCTTCTGCATGTGAGACCACACTGCTTCTAATTTTAAAACTATGTCTGTGCTACTTCCTCTCAGCTTCCTCAAGAGTTAAAGCCTGTTGTGAGGAGTCTGTTCCAGACACATCTTCTGGTTTCTAACAGTGACCAGATAGGGCAAACTCCTATCAGGTTTAGAATAGTGAAGCTGGCCACGTGCCCCAGTGGGTAGAGGACTCAACTATAATACAAACAGTCCTGGGACTGGTCCCCAGCGCAGTGTAAACCAGGGCTGTACATGAGTGATTCAGCACTGGGAGGCAGAGGCAGGAGAATCAGGAGTTCAAACTCAGTGTAGGCTACACAAGACCTTGACTCAAAAACAAATCAATACATTAAGAGTGAAGTGTCCAGCCAGGCCTGGTGGCACACGCCTTTATTCCCAGTACTTGGAGGCAGAGGCAGGTGAATCTTTATGAGTCAAGGCCAGCCTGGTCTACAAGTGAGTTCAGGACAGCCAGGGCTACACAGAGAAATCCTGTCTCAAAAAAAAAAAAAAAAAGAAAGAAAAAGAAAAAGTGAAGTGTTCAGTAAAATGTTTTTGAAGTACAGGAGGGCCCTTATCTTCCTATTTATTCTGGAAAGCATAAGATAATGAAGACGCAGCCACACGTTAAACTATAATCTCTCCACCTAAACACAGAAAAACACCTTCTGTAAGCAATAGCACAAGGCAAGCTGTAAACTAATACAAACTCATCAGCAACAGCTGGATTCTGTTTTTACTTTATGTGCACTGGTGTTTGCCTGCATGCACGTCTGTGTGAGTGTGTCAGAACAAGAGCTACAGACAGTTGTGAGCTGCCATGTGGGTGCTGGGACCTGAACCCCAGTGCTCTTAACCCCTGAGCCATCTCTCCAGCCCCTTGTTTTGTTCTTTGAGATAGTCTCTTTATGTAGCCCAGGCTATCCTGGAACTCCATATGTACACCACACTAGGCTAGAACTCAGAGCTCCCTTTGCCTCTGCCTTCCAAGTGCTTCGAGGCATGCGCCACCATGCCTGGCAGTAGCTGATTTAATAAAAAGGCTGTCCAAGCAAACAAAACTAACAACAACAAACAGACAAAAGTCCTATGTTACATGTGACCACTTTCTTAGTAAGGAGAATGAGGCAGCATAGTTGCTGCTCATATAGAAATTGGTTTTTTGTTTTTTTTAGAATTTAGTATTTGTCTTTGCCTGCACATGCATGGCTGGTACACTCAGAAGCAAAAGAACAAAAGGTGTCAGGTCCACCAACAGTGGTGAGCAGCCAAGCCATGAGTGCTGAGAACCGAATCTGGGCCCTCTACAAGACCAGTAAGCCCTCTAACCACTGGGCCAGCTCTCCAGCCCTATGGGAACTGTGTTCTAAACCCTGAATTACAGGCCTGGAAATGGCTCAGTGGTAAAGAGCACTGGCTGTTCTTCTGAGGAGCCTGGGTTCAGTTCCCAGCACCCACATGGTTGTTCATAACTGTCTATAACTGTAGTTCCAGGGGGTCCAACGCCCTCTTCTGACCCGCGGCAACACTAGTCAAGCAAGTGGTACACGGACCTCCACGCAGCCACAACACCATACACATAAAATAAAGCCTCTAAATAACAAAATTCAAAGTTGACTTGAGCAATGAGGTGAAGGGAGGATGATCCCAGGTCCACACTCATCTCCAGCTGTACAGCAAGTCTAAGGCCGCAGAAGCTGCTGCCTCAAAAAGCAGCAACAAAAGCAAGCACCAGAAGAAAACCTGAATCAAGAAGCTCAGAAGATTAGTTTGATTTAAAAATAAACTTTGGGCTGGGCAGTGGTGGCACACGCTTTTAATCCCAGCACTTGGGAGGCAGAGGCAGGTGGAAATCTGTGAGTTCAAGCCAGCCTGGTCTACAAAGTGAGTCCAGGACAGCCAAGGCTATACAGAGAGACCCTGTCTCAAAAAACAAACAAGAAAAAAAAATAAAAATAAATAAATAAAAATAAACAGAGTTTTACTAACAACAGACTACAGGCAATGTATACCGAGGACAGTAAAGTATATAGGGGTTAACCCTTCCAGAAAAAGGACATGTAAGTGTAGTTTACACTCTGTAGTCCAAGCTGTCCTGTACCTCACAGGATAGCCCAGGCTGGCCTCTAGCTCACTGTCACCTGCTTTGTAAGTGCCGAGGTTAAAATTACACGACACCATACCTACTTTGATTTTTGGTTTCGAGACAGGCTCTCATTATTTTCTCCAAGCTGGTCTCAAATTTGTGAGCTCAAGTAATCCTCTCACCTCAGGCTCCCAAGTGTTTAAGGTACAGGCTTACATCAACACAGCCAGTCTAATAGCATGGTTTAAACATGCTTTCACATAAACAGACTTGAAGAAAACAATTCTTCACCAAGCTGTGGAACTCATTAAATTAGAGAACACGGTTTTCTATTGTCTCTTTGGATCTCCTCCACGCCTTTGCTTTTGTCTTTTTGAGACGAATTCTCACTGTGCAGCTCTAGCTGGCTTGTAGCTCGTGTAGATCAGGCTAGTCTCCAACTCACAGAGATGTAATTCTTCTGTCTCTCCTTCCTAAGTGCAGAGATTAAAGGTATGTGCCACAATCCCAGCTTTCCACCATGTTTTAAAATGACTCTTGTCAGGCTAGAGGGACAGCTTAGTGGTTAGAGCACTGGCTGCTTTTCCAGAGGACCCAGGCTCAATTCCCAATACCTATCCATGGCAGCTCACAACTGTCTCTAACCCCAGTTCTGGAGGCACCAATGACCTCTTCTGACCTCAGTGGGCCCTGAAGGCACTAGGTATACAGACATATATACAGGCAAAATAGCCATATACATTAAATAATAAAATAAAAATAATTTGAAAAAAAAATAAGATTATTCTTGAGACATGAAGCTCTGTCAGGTGACAAAGGGATACTACAGGTACTGCACTAAACAGGTGACTATACATACTGCTGAACCCACAGCCAGTATTCCATCTAACTGAAGCTTTTTTTTTTTTTTAAAGAGAGGGTTTCTCTCTATAGCCCTGGCTTTTAGAACTCACTCTGTAGACCAGGCTGTCCTCAGGAATCTGCCTGTCTCTGCCTCTCAGGTACTGGAATTAAAGGGTGCGCCATCACACCTCACTATATTTTATTTTACTTTAAATTATGTGCACAGATATGTATGCCGAGGGGCATGTGTATGAGTGTAGAGCTAGCAGGGGCCAGAAGAGGGTGCTGGACCCTCTAGAGCTAGAGTTACCAGCAGTTGCGAATTCCCCAACATGGATGCTGTGAACTGAACTTTTGGGTCCTCAGGAAGAGTAGGACTGGCTTACTCTTAACTGCTGAGCCATCTTGAGATAACTCTTTATAGTAAGTCTCTTTTGTTCAAATAATTTTATACAAACAAAAACAAAGACACTAAGCACTGTGAGTTCTGGCTTCTTTGGCAACTCTCCTCCATTGTCCTCCTTTTTGCTGTTTGTCTTTGTTCAGGTGGAGGAGTCTAAACTCAGAACTTTATCCTTTGAGAAACACACACAGCCCCTTCTCTGCTTTCTTTCCTTCTTCTTTTGGGGTTGGAGGTAAGTTGGCTTTTGGGGTGGTGATATTTTTCTTTTCTCCTTTTCCTTTTCCTCCTCTCTTTTTCTTTCTTTCTTTTATTTTTTTATTCTGAGACAGGGTTTCTCTGTGTAGCCCTGGCTAGCCTCGATCTTAGAGACTTGCCTGCCTCCTGAGGGCTGGGTTTAAAGGCGTGTACCACACCTGGCAGTTGGCCTTCTCCACTTTCTTTTCACAGTACTGGCATTGAACCTAGGACCTCTTGTGCCCTGGGCGAACTCTCTATACCACTGAGCTATAGGCTGCCTCCTTTGTTCCCTTAATTTTAAAACCTTTTTGTTGGTGGTTTTCTGAGACAGTTTCACTGCTCAGTCTGACTTCAAACTCACTATGTAGTTCAGGCTGGCTTCAAGCTTGGTAACCCTGTCCTAAATCTCCCAAGTGTTGAAGACTATAGAAGTGATTCATGCAAGGAGGTTGTGTTAATTATGTACCTGCTTTTCTCATTGCAATGGAAACATATCATTCTAAAGACTATGAAGAGGTTCAATTATACATATTAAATCAGGTCGCTAATCACAGAGACAAATGTGGGAGGACATAGTTATAACCTCAGCATTCAGAGGATTACAAGTTTAAGGCCAGTGTGAACTAAATGGCAAGACCCTGCTTCAAATGAAAGAAAACCTGGTAGAAAATAATATATTTAAAAAGAAAAAAGGGAGTTGCTGGGAAAGTGGCTCTGAAGTTAGGAATACTAGCTGCGCTTGCAGAGAGGTGGAGTTCTGTCCCTGTACCCACATGACAGCTCACAATTGCCTATAACTCCTGTGCCAGGGAACTTGATGCCTTCTTCTGGGCTTGTGCAAAAATCTACATAAAGAAAAATAAATCTAGCCAGGCGTAGTAGCACACGCCTTAATTTTTTTCTTTTCTTTTCTTTTTCTGTTTTTGGTTTTTTTGAGACAGGGTTTCTCTGTGTAGCTTTGGCTGTCCTGGACTCACTTTGTAGACTAGGCTGGGCTCTGCCTCCTGAGTCTATAGGGATAGTTTTTAAAGTATAAGTTCAGCTAAAGTGTTTCCTAACAAAGATCAAATAGCTGGGAAAGACATTTAACTCTAGAAAATAATTGTCTAATCTTGGCCCACATACAGAGCATGTTGCTCAACCCTGGCATAACTAGGTCTGCAGGAACAGGAATAACGCAGGATCAGACGTAATCAGGAGTGTGTTGGGAGGAATGGGAGGATACAAGGGATGGGATAACAATTGAGATGTAATATGAATAAATTAATAAAAAATATTTTTAAAAAAAGAGTGTGTCACTGTTCTAGACCTCAACAGTTTGTGGGGACAATCTGTTAATGCAATAGGAGCACAGATCAAGTTCACCAATGGTCAGTGGGCTGTCTGTACAGATGGTTACGCTGGCATGCTGAGTAGGCCTGGAGTAACACCAAGGAAATTTACATGGGGAAAGGTTTGTGAGCACATGTGCAGGACTCAATATGCATGGCAAAATCTCCAGGAACTGTCCCCTAAGCTGTATTTAATAAATTTATCTGATCGATGTCATAAAGCTAGAGCATGTGAATTCAGGCATAAATAACAGGTTGTATGTCTTGGAGTCAAAGGCTGCAGGGATTCCCTCAGACACCTGGCGAGGTGGCATAGTGGGTAAGGGCACCTGCTGCCAAGCCTGGCCACCCAAGCTTGATCCCTGGGACCCACATGGTGGGTGGAAAGTACAGACTCCTAAAAGCTGTCCTCTGGCCAAGCACGCATGCCTATTTACAAATACATATACAAACACACAAATAAATAATAAACAGACAAATATATAAATAAATGTAATTTTCAGAAATTCATCTTACTATATCTGGTATGTGGTCCATCACAGATACCAGACACCAAAGATACACAGGACATATCACAAGACTGGGTCTCTTACCACAAAACAGTTGATGCTAGTGTAAAATGGAAAAATCACTTGCACAGTAGTTCTTAAAGCAAGAGGAATCTGAGGCTTACCAGGGTCTCCAGAATCAATTAGTGATGCCTGCTCTCACAGCATGGTGGTATCTATAACAGCTCTTTGCTTACTTTTTTTTCTGTTTATTTATTTCAAATAGTGTCTTACTATGCAACCCTGGCTGACCTGCAACTCACTATGTAGACCGCACTGGCCTTAAACTCACAGAGATTGCCTGCCTCTCCCTGCAGAGTGCTGTTATTAAAGGCGTGCACCACCACACCAGGCTTGCCACTTTATTTTCACAGACTTACTAAAAAGTCAGTTAACAGAATAAGTGTAGATTATGCTTCTTAGAAGAAGAAAAACAAACCCAAGTTGATTGGTGTTCCTGTAAATACAATATAAACACTGGAGAATTCGGTACATACTGCAGCATAAATGCAAATTTAGTAGAGCTGTCCTTTTGACCACTCCAGTGCAAGAGCAAATAGTCCTCAATGTTACTTTTTACACATTAAAAAAGCCTGTAATTGCCCCCCACCCATCTCACCCCTGCCACACACACACACCAATGGCGGCTTGCTTGAACTCTAAATGTCACTGCTTCTTCACATGATCCTTGTTTCCCTCTCTGGGAGATGAGATGGGGAGGGATCCAAATACAGAAAGAAAAACAAGTTATAACAGACATAATATAATTCATACTACCAGCCTAACAGCTGAGCTAAAGGTCTACAGAGGCAGGCTCCTCTCTTACAAGGAGACCAGTGAGGCTGGCCTGCCACCCTGTAACTGTAGAGGTTCCACAGAGGTGACCAGAGCACAGTGGAAAAGTACTGGCCCTGGAGTCGGGTGTTAGCTGAGCTAAAAGGCTTGTCTTAGGTAAATATCACCTTGTTCCTCTCAGGTATAAGATGACAGGATTACCGTTGTCTCTAACCCTCCCTAAAACCACAGCTCTTGTTTCCAGGCGGTGAGTCTCAGCCTACCTACCCTTTTATAATGCATTGCTTCCAAAAACATCTTCGTCTGCTTATAGATTTCTTGGCCTGTCTTGTGGAAGGTCTTGAGAAAGTCTATGAACTCCTTAGTCACTCGATCCGTCTCAATGCTGGTTTGCCGGTTTATGGAGGGACTGGGAGCTTTGGCTTCCTGAATTTCTGCTGGGAAAAATAAACACAGTAAGTTTTGTAACCCAGAAGTCTGATGTATGGAATTACTCTATGTAGCTAACAAGATTAATGAAATTATGCTTCCATACAGTAAGGCAAATTAGGAAGTATAAGTAGGTAAAACCACACCCTCTAAAACATAGTCAGCAGGACTGGAAATGTCCTCGGCTGGTAGAGTGTTTGCTCGGCATGTACCAGTTTCTGGGTGTCAGCCTCATTAACTCATAAGCTAGGCACGGTGGTGCACAACTATAACCCCAGCGCTCGGGAAGCAGAGGCAGGAGGATCCAGGTCAGTTCAAGGTCATCCTCAGCTGCCTAGTGAATTTGAGATCAACCTGGGCTACATGAGACCCTGTCTCAAAAAACCTAACTACAGGATGGCCAGATGGATCAGGAGGTAGAAAAGCTTGTTGTACAAGCCTGTCAACCTGAACTCAACCCCGGAGACCCACAGAGTGGAAACAGAGAATGACTACACTCAACAATTGAAGTAGGACATAACTATTCTTAAAACTACAGACACAGGATCAGGCATGGTGGCTACAACCTTTAATCTCTATCTCTAAGTTGAGGCCCACCTAGTCTATATCGTGAGTTACAGGCCAGCCAGAGCCTGTAGAAGTAAGCATATCAAGTAATAACAAAAACTCTCACATTTGTGCTACAACCTAACATCTGCGTTAAGGTGAGTTAAAGCTGCAAGGAGGCAGGATGCTCTATTAGACGGCAACATGAGAAGGGGCCCAGCACGCCCTGAAGTCAGAGCTTCCACAGAGATGACCACTGAGTGCAATGGAAAAGTACCAGTGCCACACCCATCAAATAGAGAAAATGAAAAAACTAAAAACAACGGACCTTGGCCCAGTAAGATGGCTCAACAGGGGGAAATGCTTGCCATGCAGGCCTGGATTTATCTCTAGAGCCCACATAAAGGTAGAAGGAAAAAACCCACAAAGGCATAATGTTATCTCCACAGCCACATACCCAACCAATATATTTTTAAGTGTTTTAAGCTAACAGAAAGCAAGTAAAAGATACTCAATAGAAGCTGTTCATTAGGATTCTTTTAGTCAAAATACAATGCTTTGATCTATATCATTAATCTCTAATACTGAAATGCATCCTTTCTTCAACAGCTTTCTTGACCATCCATCACCTGAGTCTGTCAAAATGTCACCAGCAAACATAACGACCAATGGTAGCACAAAGATACCAGGTGACACATGACATTGGAGAACCTTTCAAATCACACTCCACCTGCCAACAGTACAAGGGTCAACTTACTGCTCCACCATTCAGTTTACAAGTCACACTGCTCACAGTGAAAATGCACCCAAGCTGGGTGCAATGGCTCATGCCTGTAAGTCTAGCACTCAAGAGGCTGAGGCAGGAGGATCAAGTTCTAGGTCAGCCTGATTACACAGTGCGTTTGACACCAGCAAGATTCCCACCCCCCATACACACACACACACACACACACACACACACAGAACAATGTTTTGTTTGTTTTTTCCTTTTGAGACAGGATCCTCCTGCCTCAGCTTCCTAAGTGCTGGGACTGCAAGGGTTTAGCACCATGCCCCACAAGAAAAAGAAACCAAAAGGTATTAAAATTGGCCAACTTTACACTTTTACTTGTCTGTTTTTCAGACAGGGCCTCACTACGTAGCCGTGGCTGACCTGAAATTCAGTGAGTAGGCCAGGCTGGCCATGGACTCACAGAGACCCAGCTGCCTCTTCCTCCTAAATTCTGAGAATAAAGACATGGGCCACCATGCTTAGCTCACACTACTTAGGAGAAAAGCTCTGACTTCCACACATGGGGGCATACCTCACCCCTCACTAGATAGACAGACAGACAGACAGACAACAGTTATTTGTATATTTTATGCACATGAGTGCTTTGTCTGCATGTACATCTGCATAACAGAAGAGAGCATCAGAGCACATTATAGGCAGCTGTGGACCACCATGTGAGCACTGAGCCATCTCTCCAATTCCAAGACTGAATCTTAACAGGGAAGATGGGTACTTCATGCATGACAAATACACAAATTAAAGTACAAGAAGATGCCATTCAAAAAGTTAAATAAGGGGCTGGAGAGATGGCTCAGAGGTTAAGAGCACTGACTGATCTTCCAGAGGTCCTGAGTTCAGTTCCCAGCAACCACATGGTGGCTCACAACCATCTATAATGTGATCTGATGCCCTCTTCTGGCCTGCAGGTGTAATGCAGGCAGAGTATTGCACACACAATAAATAATCTTAAAAAAAAAGTTAAATAAGCAATTTAGTAATAATGAAGTAGTTAAAAAGTCAATGTAGTAGAATCAACAAAATCATAAAAATCTATGGTAGTCTGAATAAGAATGGCCCCGCTGTTTCGTGTACGTGCATTAGTCCTCAGTTGGTGAACTCTTGGAAAGGGTTAGAAGGCCTAGAAGGTGTGGTATTGGAATAAGCGTGTCAGTCTGCCTGCGTGCCGCCATGTTCCCCACCATGAGGATAATGGACAAAGTCTGAAACTATAAGCAAGCCCATAATTAAACACTTTTTAACAGTTGCCTTCATCATAGTGCCTTTTCAAACCCTAACTAAGACAAAATGTGAAATTTGATCGCGACAAGAATGCAACCACCTCTTATGCTATGCAGGTGGGATGCAAGTGGCAGAACTTTGAAGGGGGCAATTTAGTAATAATTGTCAAAGTTAAAACCCACGTGTCAAGCTGGACATGGAAGCTGCAGAGAAATCCCAATGCTCGGGAGGCTGAGGCACGGAGAATGTGAGTTCCAGGCCAGCCTGGGCTCCAGAGTGAGTCCCCACGTCACAGCAACAAAAAGCTGAGTGGAGACACTGTAGGGGTCAAACATCAAAAAGAGCTCACTCAACCACAAAGAAGGGCATTCCACAACAAAGAGGCCAGTCTCCAACACACAGCAACCCGAAATACAGACAGCTTCACCACAGCTTCAAAACGCAAAAAGCAAAAACAAAAGTAAGCAGTACAAGACAAGTGCACAGCTGCAGGGTTCGATCCTCCTGAGTGACTGACAAAGCAAGCAGTAAAAGATGAAAAAGAACACAGTATCTGAGCAGGCAGATGGCTCAGCAGGTAAAGGAACTTGCTGCCATTACTGACAACATGAGTTTGAGTCCCAGAGGCCACACATGAAAGAAAAAAATACTACTCCTGGGGCTGGAGACATGGCTCAGCAGTTAAGAGCACTGGCTGCTCTTCCAAAGGTCCTGAGTTCAATTCCCAGCAACCACATGGTGGCTCACAACCATCTATAATGTGATCTGAGGCCCTCTTCTGGTGTGCAGGGGTACAAGCAGGCAGGGCACTATATACATAATAAATAAATAAATCTTAAAACAAACAAACAAACAAACAAAAACACTACTCTCATACCTTGTCGTCTACCCTCACACACTCACTAAGGCCTACACACACATTCATTCTCTCCAATTTTCTCCGATTCTCTGTGTGTGTGTGTCTCTGTGTCTTTCTCTGTCCCTCTGTCTGTCTGTCTGTCTGTCTGTCTCTCTCTCTCTCTCTCTCTCTCTCTCTCGTGTGTGTGTGTGTGTGTGTGTGTGTGTGTGTGTGTGTGTGTGTGTGTGTGTGTGTAAAATAAAACACTTAAAAAAATCATGGTACTTGAGCAATACCATGGATCAATATGACCAAACTAAAATTTCTAGAATGCTCAACACCAGAAACAGAACACCCAGTCCATGTGACAAGATAATAATGGTAATGGCTTACAGTGGGCGCTACTGTGGGGTGAGTGCGTCTACCAGAGAGACTGCTGGGCAGTCCTACATGAGCCAGGCGGTGTTCCTACAACTGACACACAAAGCAGCTGAGACGTGAGGACATTACATCACTCACCCAGTCTTAATTTCATAAGGAGGTGACATTACCTCCTTAAATATGAATCTTAAGAGAACTTATCACTAACCTGTCCAAAGCCACAGGCTAGTAAAAGAAGAGCTGGAATTTGAAAACAACCTGCAATCTCCAGCTCAGGCAAGCTCTTCGTAACTACGCTGTACCACCCTGCTATTACCTCAGCATCTGTTTATGTCTACCCAAGTCAGCCCAGGAGGGGCTCAAAAGATGGATTAGTGGCTAAGAGTACATGCGGCTCCTTCAGAAGACTCGTTTCGTTCTCAGCGCCCATGTAACTTCAGCTCCAGTAGACCCGATGCCCTCTCCTGGGCTCTGTGTGCATGGTACTTACACGCACACACTCACACACATAAATAATAGTGATAATAACAGTTTAAAAAGCCAAAGAAGCCGGGTGGTGGTGGTACACACCTTTAATCCCAGCACTGAGGAGGCAGAGACAGGCGGATCGCTGTGAGTTAAAGGCCAGCCTGGTCTACAAACAGAGTCCAGGAAAAGTCAGGGCTGTTACACAGAGAAACCCTGTCTTAAAAAAAAAGCCAGGTGGTCATGTAATCCCAGCAAAGGGGTGGCAGATAATGGAGCTCACAGGCAGTCAGCTTGCCCAATTAGTGAGCCCCAGGTTCACTGAGATGCCCTGTCTCATAGTAAGACAGAGAATAGTGAGGGAAGGTACCCAGTGCTAACCCAGCATTTCCATAACACCCACACAAATGCACACACACAAATTCTTCAAATCCCTTGGAAGACTGTGCTTTGTTTGCAACCAAGCTCCTGGGCTCTTGAGCTTTCTTTTGTGCTGCTAATATAAAGAAACTAAGAAGGGCAAAGGCTCCACGAATTAAGGAAGTAAAAAAAGTCACAGAATAACAAAGTTGACTACTGCTCTAGACTCCAAGGTGAAAACGCCCTGAGTGCCAGCTGAGTGTCCTCACACAAAGGCCCATCGAGCAAGCAGGAGGAAAGGGAAAGCCCGCCCTGCAAACTGCGTCGCCTGTGAAGCAACAGCCAACAGCTCCCTCACTTAGAAATGAAGGGTTTGTAAATACTTTGAGCTCCTCACCCTCAGAAGTTTTCTACATACAAAACAGCTACAATTTTTAAAAGTCGAGCTCCTAACTCTGAAGAGGTGAAGAAGGCGGGCATAGGGATAATGCCTCTTACTCCAGGAGATGAGGGCAGGAAGATTCCAAATTTGAGGTGAACTACACAGTGGGTACAAGGCCAGCCTGGGGCTCTACACTTGACCCTATCTGGAAACCCAAGGACTGAGGACACAGCTGGTGCTGGTAGAGCCCTTGCCTAGCCCTCAGGAGACCCTAGGTTTAATCCCTAGCACTGCAGAGGTGGATGAAAGATACAAACCAAAGGGTAACTGACAGATGAGAGCTAGCCCATGGGAACATTAATCACCCCTTGCCAGCACTTTGGAAATGTGTACTGGCATGCTAGGAAAGCTACAGAATTCCTAAATGTTAACAGAATGACCTTCTAACACTCAAGAGATAGAAGACAAGGCCAAGTATCTTTTTAAAAAGTTTAATTACATTTACTTAGCCATTTGGTTAGTGTGTGAATATGCATGGACACACTTACAGTGTGTACATGTTGAAGACAATATTGGAGATTCAGTTTTTCCTTCAACTATTTGGGCGCTGGGGGCCATGCAAACTCCAGTCATCAGGCTTGGAAGGAAGTGCCTTTACTAACTGGGCCACTGTGCTGGTGCAAAGCTAAACCTGTCTCTCTTTTGAATTAAAAACATTTTTTTCTTACAATATAAACTAAGAAGGGCAAAGGCTCCACGCATTAAGGAAGTAAAATAAAGTCACAGAATAACAAAGTTGACCACTGCTCTAGACTCCAAGGTGAAAATGCCCTGAGTGCCAGCTGAGTGTCCTCAAGAAAGGAGGAGGCACCAGTGTGGTGGCCTTTCATCCCAGCACTCAGGAGTCAGAAGGATCAATGTGAGTTCTAGGCCAGCCTGGTCTACAAAGCAAGTCCAGGACAGCCAAGGCTACACAGAGAAATGCTGCCTCAAAAAATCAAAAAATAAAACAAAACTAAAAAAGAAAGGACAAGGCTCTAGGCATGGTGGCACACACCTTTAATCCCAGCACTTGGGAGGCAGAGGCAGGCGGATCACTGTGAGTTCGAGGCCAGCCTGGTCTACAAAGTGAGTCCAGGACAGCCAAGGCTACACAGAGAGACCCTTTATCAAAAGGTTCTTCAAGGTCTTCGCTCCTCCCCAGCACACACCCCTCTTCCGGAAGACCTGAGTTCAGCTGCCAGCGCCCACACCAGACAACTCACAACTGCCTATAACTCCAGCTCCGAGAGGATCCCATTCCTCCTGTCTCTCCGAGCACTTGCACTCACATACAAAGACAGATACACGTAATATTTAGAAAGATTTTTTTTTCCCCAAGACAAGGTCTCTCTGTGTAGCCCTGGCAGTCCTGGAACTCGCTCTGTAGACCAGGCTGGCCCTGAACTGCCTCTGCCTCCCAAGTGTTGGGAAGCATGCACCACCACTGCTTGGCCTAAACACATTTTTTAATGAGGGGGGAAAAAGGAGATAAAGGAGCTTTGGAGAATGCTCAGTTGGTAAAGTGCTTTGCTGCACAACATGGGGACCTCAGTTCAACACTCAGAATTCACACAAAAGCTGGACATGGTGGCACAAGCCTGAAATCCCGGGCCTGGGGTTCAGAGACAAGAAGGCCCCTTCAGCCAGTGCTGCTAAATGGGAGGTCTACGAGGCTGTTCCTCAAAAAATATGCTGGAGAACTACTGAAGATACAAAAATGTCAATCTCGGGGGGGGGGGGGGGGGGGGGCGGGCACCTGGGAGCATGCCTTTAGAGGCAGGTGGATCCCTGTGAGTTCCAGGCCAGCCTGGTCTACCATACGAGTCCAGGACAGCCAAGGCTACACAGAGAAACCCTGTCTTGAAAAACAAATGTCAATCTCTGGCCTACACACACACACACACACACACACACACACACACACCAGATGAATGAGGAGCTGAAGAGATGGCTTACTGTTCAAGATCATAGACTGCTCTTCCAGAAAACCCAAGTCTAATTCCCAGAACCCACATGACACCTCACAACCATCTGTTCCAAGGCATCCTACACCCATTTCTGGCCTCTGAGGGCACCAGGCAAATAGTGTTGCATACACATATAAGCAAACAAAACATCCATACATTTAAATAGATGTATGAATACAAATCCATCCACAAGAAAATACTTAATATGAGTTACTCAAGAGCCTCAACTGAGCTTTTTCCTGTTTGTCTGTTTCCTAATAGTACAGGAAATAAGCTTTGAAAGAGAAAGTCAGGGCTGGAGAGATGGCTCAGTGGTTAAGAGCACGGGCTGCTCTTCCAAAGGTCCTGAGTTCAATTCCCAGCAACCACCTGGTGGCTCACAACCATCTGTAATGTGATCTGATGTCCTCTTCTGGCCTGCAGATGTACATGCAGGCAGAGCACTGTACACATGATAATAAATAAATAAATCTTAAAAAAAAAAAAAAAAGCCGGGTGGTGGTGGTGCACGCCTTTAATCCCAGCACTGGGGAGGCAGAAGCAGGTGGATCACTGTGAGCTCGAGGCCAGCCTGGTCTACAAAGCAAGTCCAGGACAGCCAAGGCTAACACAGAGAGACCCTGTCTCGAAAAACCAAAAAAAAAAAAAAAAAAAAAAAAAGGCTGGAGAGATGGCTCAGAGGTTAAGAGCACTGGCTGCTCTTCCAAAGGTCCTGAGTTCAATTCCCAGCAACCACATAGTGGCTCACAACCATCTGTAATGAGATCTGGTGCCTTCCTCTAGCCTGCAGGTGTACATGCAGGCAGAACACTGTATACATAATAAATCTTTAAAAAAAAAAAAAAAGAAGAAGAAGAAGAAAGAAAGAAACAGAGTCTCTGAGGTTAACTTTCAAGTTCAGAAACAGCCACTTCTAACAAGTTATGGACAGAGTGTGTATGACACAAGGAAAACAAACAAGGATCAGAAAAATAAAGGCACAGAAAGTACAAACCAAAAACATTCAGTAGCTAATGATAAGTAGTTTGGATGAGAATGGAGTCTTATAAACAAAATTACACATTTCAATTTTCTTTAGTTCTCCTGTGGAATAAACAGCTTCTTTAAACCAGCAGACAGTACCTCTCAGTCAAAGAGAGTATTACTTTCATGTATTGTCTGGCCATCAAACTTGACTTCCATGTTAAAGTGGAGTAGAGTTCTCTTAGGCTGACCCACCTGCCCCTAGACCTAGTCGGCAGCTTGCTATGGCATGGAAGAAGAAAAGAGGAAATTACCCTTCTTGGATCCAACCCTGGAAGAGGCGCTGAAGAACTTCTTCACTGTGGTGACCTTGCGGGTCTTCTCATTGGTTTTCTTTTCCTCAAACTTGGAGAACGTGAGGGACTGGGCTCCTTGGCTGCTCTGGCTGCTAGCAAAGGCCTCTTCCTCTTCCCGCTGAAGTCTGAAATTCAGAGAGAGGGCTGTGAACAATATGCATCCTCTCCAGGCTTTCCTAGGGTCTAAAAGTTCTTGTTCAATGACTGAGAACGAGCTGTGAAAACTTTATAAACTAACTAACTATACCAAGTGGGTCTGAGGTCTTGGGTACATAACTTTAAGATGAATGTCTATACCTGTTGAAGCCTTCAATGCAGGGGTTTAATCCCTAGTACCTCAAAATTTAAAAACAAAAAACAAATATACATGTTTACTACACCTATAATCTCAACATTTGGGAGGCCAAGGCAGGAATATCACAGAGTTTGAGGGCAGCCTGGGTTACAGACTAAGACACTGTCTCAAATTACCATATTAAGCATCAAGGTTGAGCCAGGCATGGTGGCACATGCCTTTAATCTCAGCACTCAGGAGGCAGAGGGAGGCAGATCGATGTGAGTTTGAGGCCAGCCTGATCTACAAAGCGTCTCTAGGATAGCCAAGGCTACACAGAGAAACCTTGTCTTGAAAAACCAAAAAAAACAAAAGAAAGAAAGGGAAGGAAGAAATGAGGCTAAGGAGGGCTGACAAGATGGCTTGGTGTGTTAAAGGCACTTGTTTGAACCTAGGAGCTCAAAGGGTGTAAGGAGAACTGACCCCACGCACTGTCACCCGCCCTCCATACAAGTCCTGCGGCATTTGCACACTCACACATACAGTAATTCAGTGTAGGAGCTGGGCAGATTGCTGCTCTTATAAAGGATCTAGGTGTGGCTCCCAGCACCCACATGGCAGCTCACAACCTCCTAAAACTCCAGCTCTAGGAGATCTGACAGCGTCTTCTGGTCTCCTCAGGCACTGAACATATGTGGTGCACTGACACACATGCAGGCACCCATACACATAAAAATAAATCTTAAAAAGTATAGAAAGAAATGGAATCTAAAAAGTGTAAGGCTTCGGATGCAGCCCAGATGACAGACTGTTTACACAGCACTCTCAAAGCCCTGAGTTCAGTTCCCAGCACTGCGTACATGGCGGCCCACACCTGCACCCCCAGCGCTGGGAAGGTAACAGCAGAAGTATCCAAAGTCCAAGGTTATCCTTGATGATGCAGTGAAGGCACAGTCAGGGTTAGGACACAGAGAAAGAGCCTGCCTCAAAATATCATTAAAGAGCCAGCAAGATGTAAAGGCACTTGCCACCAAGCCTGGTGACCTGAACTCAATCCCCAAAGCCCATATGGCAGAAGGAGAGAACCTCTGGCTCACTCTGGATTCACTGTGCGGCAGAGAACCCAGAAAGACTACAAATCCAAGAAGTTACCACATTTGTATCTGTACTTTAGCACTTAATTGCAGGAGCTAGAGAAAAACTTAAGGGGTAGAGAGATGGCTCAGCATTTAGGGCACATGCCACAATCTGAGCTCACCACAGATGTGAATGTGAGCAATGCAAGCGCAGTTACTCAACAAATACCAGGTACCTAGCCATGGAAAAGCAGCAAAAGCTAACGTCTGGTTTGGCCCTTCTACTGAGAGAGCATCACAGACTGCAAGATGCCATGGCAAATGATCAGCTCTACTCCTGGCATTTGCCAGACCCCTGCACTCACCAGCGCTTCTGCCTTTCAATTGCTGTCATACTTCTATTTGGACATGATACAAATACTTTGGACTAACCCACTTTTAAAGGAAAAATTAAATGTCCTCAATGCAAGGACCACGTATACTAACTAATCAGTGCTGGCTACTGTGCTACACTCTTGCCAGGCTGGGCATGCCAAAAGAATGAGGAAAGCAATACCGGAGAGGCACTGGCCAAACCCTGTGTGTGGCATACCGCATGTATGACCTCATTTCATCTTCACCATAAAGTATGCTTGCCTTCCAAAGAGGTAAGGACAGCACACTCAAATATAAAACAAGTAGGGCCAGGTGGTGGTGGCAGCGCTCGCCTTTAATCCCAGCACTCCCAAGGCAGAGACAGATGAATGCTTAAGTTCGAGGTCAGCCTGGTCTACAGAGTGGGTTCCAGGACAGCCAAGGCTACACAGAGAAACCCTGTCTCAAAAAAAAAAAAAAGTAAGATAAACAAACACAAAGTATGCTTGCCTTCAAAAGAGGTAAGAACAACAGACTCAGATATAAACTAAACAAACACAAAATGAAGAAATCACTAAAAGTGATTCATTAAGTGCTGTTGAGAAGTAAGACAGAATCCTCCTGTGGCGAGCTGACCTGCTGATAAAGTTCTCAACAAGAGATAAGCATGCCTGGGCAATGGCAGGACTGTGTATCTGTTGTGTCACTGGGAGCCACACCCCACTCCACATAGCCAGTGAGGCCCTTTTACCGTTCTGCCAGCTCCCAGTCCTCTTGGATCTGCTTCTGCCGGGCCTTGTGGTACTCCTCCCTCCAGCACTTGGAGCAGAAACCCTGCCAGGCAGGGTTGCCATAGTAACCACATCCTTTCTTGCACAGGAGCTCAGACTGATCCACATGAATTCCCCGGCGTTCGGACTTCAGGCTCATCTTCTTCCTGATAATCAAGGAGTGAGAAAGCACTGAAAATTAATTCAGTACCACGCTACTAAAATACAACACTTATGAAGCAAACTATAAATGTCCAAGATCTTCAAACCATAAGGGCAGAAAGGAAGAAGAGACGGAGAGAAGAAAGTACAAAATCCAAAGTTGAACACAGCAAGTTCAAGCAGAGTCATGGTAAAGAAAGGCTTCAATCTGAAGCCTGAAATACACAGAGCACCTTGAGAGACTAATACTGGATTAAAGACCTAAGCATAGAGCTCTAAACTCCTAGAGGAAAAGCTTCCTGACACTGGCAAGGACTTCAAGACACCAAAAGCACGGGTAATAAATAGAAGCAACAAAAACAGACAAATGGGGGCCAGGCGTGGTGGCTCACGCCTTTAGTCCCAGCACTCGGGAGGCAGAGGCTGGTGGATCGCTGCGAGTTCGAGGCTAGCCTGGTCTACAAATTGAGTCTAGAACAGCCAAGGCTACACAGAGAGACCCTGTCTCAAAAAACTAAACAAACAAACAAACAGACAGACAGACAGACAAATGGGACTACAGCAAATTTGAAAGCTTTGCAAAACAAACAAAGCAATCAGCAGAGTAAAGAGGCCATCTATGGAATGGGAGAAGACATTTCCAACCTCTACCGAAAAGGTAAACCCTAGAATATATGAAGAACACTGGCAACCCAGCAACAAGGTAGGAAAGGAGTGGGGGGGGGGGGGTGGAATAGGCAGCTCTCCAAAGGAGAAATAAAAAGTCCAACAGACAGCAAGGCCCTGTCTCAAGAAACACACCAGAAAGGGGGTGGTGGAAGCTGAGAAGATGGCTTGGCCACCTAGGAATATACAGTAAGACTGTGTCTCAAACAAAGATGACTAACAAAGACCAGGCATGTTGACATATGCCTGTAATTCCATCAATCTGAGGCAGGAGGACTGCAAGTTCCAAGCCCACCTGGCTTATAGGAATCTAAAGATTTCGGCCACCATGGCTGATAACTTCAGTTTGATCTCCCGGACCTACATGGTAGGTAGATAGAAAAGCAAATCCTAAAAGTTGTCCATTGGCCTTTTCATGTGTGTGGTGGCTCATGCTAACACACAAACGAAATTAATAAAACATACTTTTTATATGGCCAATAAGCTGGGTGTGGTGGTGCATGCCTTTAATCCTACCATTTGGAAGACAGAAGCAGATGGATCTCTTTGAGTGCTAGGCCCCCTACGAATGCACAGTAAGACTGTCTCAAGCAAACAAACAATGACTAACAAAGACCAAGCATACTGGCATATGTCTGTAATTCCATCAATCTGAGGCAGAACGAGTGCGAGTTCTAGGTCCACGTAGACCGTTTTACAGAGTAAAACCTTAACTTGAAATAAATACTTAAATAGAAAACACATGAGAGAAACTATTGGAATAAATCAAAACCACAATAAGACACTGCTTCACACTGGTAGGAAAGCCCCCTTAAGCACACCCCCATAGATCGGAGGTGTTAATGTGAATGTAGAGAAATCAGAACCCTTCTGCATTCTCAGTACAAATGCAGAGGTATAGCCACCAGAGACAACCTGTCTGTTACATATAACCTGTTTTTCCATCTACAAGGCTGGAACTTGGAGGTAAATTAATAGCCTGGTGACTGATCTATATTATCTATAGGACCAGGCCCTATCAAGCTCCCACAACGAGGTCCAGAGGTGGCTAACAGTCTAAATGAACCTTACATTATCTGTATAGGCAGTGGCTCCACCACATTCCTACAACCAGGACCAGAGATAGCTAATAGCTCACGCTAAATATATGACAAAGTCTACCGGGGTCCCTAGGCCCTTAAGCTAATACAGGTAGCCTATCTCTAGAACCTATCTTCTTCGAAGAAATGAGATGTACTTTGAGGTGAGTTTCACTATAATTATGCCTTCTTGTGCACCAGGAATTGCATTAGACCAGGAAAGGTTTTGCTGGCAATAAACTACCTAGCATCAGACTCCCAAAGGTTGGTACAGCCTCAATGACTAAGTCAACCTGAACCAAGTTTACATTCTCACCTCTTTGAGGATCATGTTGCTGCCGGTCATGACATCTACCTTTACTTCTTATAAATTCTTATATCATGTGTTTTGTTAAAATGATGGAACACTTATAGCACAATAAAGGCAATATCCAAAAACAACTGTAAAGATTGACTAAAAACGGGGCTGGGAGGATGGCTTAGTAGAGACAGTAACTGTTGCATAGCCGTGAGGACCTGAGTTTAACCCCCAGCATCAACCTAGAAGCTGGAAATGGAAATATGCACCTATAGCTTTAGTGCTTGGGCACAGAGTCAGGGAGATCCCTGGGCTTGCTAGCCAGTCAGGCTAGCCAAAACATTGAGCTCAAAGTTCGGTGAGAGACCCTGCCTCCAAAAAGGGGGACTGGTGAGATGTCTTCTCGGCATCCACCCATATCTGTGATCTGCTTCTGGTTTCACATTATGCCTGACTTCCTTCTAAGATTTGCCTTGTGTCTGCATACCTTACTCAGCCAAAGGGTGAGACTGTGCTCAAACCTCTGGTCTGTAGGGCTTTGGTTCCAAGGGGCAGAATGTGTGTATACAGAGGCAAGATGAAGTGGCCCCAGAAAATATCTGAAGGTCTGAAGTCTCAGTGCATTCTCTGGCACATCCACTGGTAGGGTGGGGGTTTTATCTATTTTGTATGTGTATGGTGTATGCATGCGATCATATGAATGTGTGGATAGGTACAAATGTATGTGCATATGTGTGGAAACCAGAGGTTAAAGTTGTGTAGACAACTTTCTTCAATTGCTGTCCACCTTTTTTTTTTAATATATATTTATTTGCCAGGTATGCTAGCACACACCTTTACTTTCAGCACTTGGGAGACAGAAGCAGGCAAATCTCTGAACTGGAGGCCAGACTGGTCTACATAGCATGTTCTATGCCATTCAGAGCTACATAGTGCCACCCTGTATAGGCTGGGGCTGACAGGATGACTCGGCAGGTAAAGGAGCCTGCTGCCAAGCCTGACATTCTGAGTTCAATCCCTAGAGAGAATGAACCCCAGCAAGCTGTCCTCTGACCTCCACCATGATGTATGGTGCATTCACAAACATACACATAAAGCAAATGAAAATGTAAAAAGAAAAGAGAGAAAAGTGCTCTTTCTAGAACACTGGGAGTCTGTTTACCATGCAGTTAGATGAGTACACTATGTCCCTCCCTGTAACAGTCAATAGACTAATAAGGTCATAAAATCTGGGTTCCTTAATCTTGGACTCCTTAGCTGTGACTCTGCCTGCACGGGACTTGAGGGCCAAAGATACTATGACATAGAGTCTATTCTGCTGATATCCCGAATAGTGGGTCCCTTTGTTCCCAATACAGGAGTCTCAGGTCTTCTGCCTGCCTCCACCAACTGCAGCAGGCTCACTTGCTACTTATAAGCAAGGCAAATGTCCAGGCCTTCACTGTCCTTAACATTTCCAGCAGGCAGTACTCGGGCAGCCATTCACACCCTTAGCCATTAGAGCAGAACAAGGAGAAGCTATCAAATGGGGCGGGGGTGTAGCTCAGTGGTAGAGCATTTGCCTAATTTGCTCAAGGCCCAGGACTAGATCCTCAGCACTGCCAAAAACACAACAAACAAACAAAAACTCCACTAGCATGAGGCATCACTCATAGCTATCTGGATGACCAAAATAAGCGCTGACACTATACTGCCAGTGGCACTCCTGTACATTCCAAGAGAAAGGTAAACTACTACAGATGACAGTTAGCAGCTTCTTTTTTGTGGCTTTGGTTTTCTGAGAGACGGTCCAACTCTGGGGCCCATGTTGATATCAAACTTATAGCCATCCTCCTGCCTCAAGCCTCTGGAGTGCTGGCATTACAGGTGTGAGCCACCACGCCCACATGCATACTCTTATAGTATTTACTCACTGATTTAACGAATACTTTTACAAATGGGCAGAAACTGGGGCCACTACCATAAATAAGCAAAAGCTCCGTGGATCATGTTTAACATGGACACTATATAGCTCAAACCCTGAAGAAAGAAACACTTTTATATAAGCCTCCCCAAGTGCTGGGATTACTACAGGCGTGCGTCACCATGTCTGGTTGCTAAATAATCTTAACAACTAAATTTCATGAACACATGTTTGAGAAACAAGCCATCTATATATACATGAAATCTATGGAACTTTTACAACTGCTTTAATAACAAGATGTGTAATGAGGTACAAAATATCTCACTCACAGTACTATCAATATGTAAAAACGCCTAGGAAATATTTTAATTAAAAAGTTATGTAGCTGATGTAGACACGCTTATATACTCCTAGCACTTGGGAGGCTGGGACAGGAAGATTCCATGTTCAAGATCAGCCTAAACTACAGAAAATAAAAATAGGAATAAAGAAAGCTTTAATGGTAAGGCTGTAATTAGTAAAACATACAATGACACTGAATAAAATACACATAAAACACTAGGAAAATGATACAGGTTTTTAAAATCTCTAAGTTTACTACAGATGACAGGCTTTTTAGAACTCAGAAAAATGATTCCATATTTCACCAGCAACAATAAACAGGACAGTTTTTAATTTTCTAAATTAATTTTCTGAATGTTCTCCTGCATATTAGTTAAACAGAATGAACTCAGAAAAATCACTAAAAAAAACACAAAACCCTCAAATGAATCCTAATATACCATAACACATAAAATAGCATTAAAGGAAAGAGGGGTAAAATGTTTAAAATAAGCAGTTTTGAACAACTGGTCAGCAATCTGACATCTCGCAAATTAACTCAAAAGACCCGGGGGGGGGGGGGGGGGGGGCGTTGGTTGGTTGGTTGGTTGGTTGGTTGGTTTTTCAAGACAGAGTTGCTCTGGCTGTCCTGGACTCACTTTGTAGACCAGGCTGGCCTCACAGAGATCTGCCTGCCTCTGCCTCCCTAGTGCTGGGATTGAAGATGTGCACCCACACCCAGCTCTGAAAAGACCTGTTAAAGAAGCTGGAGAGATGGCTCAGTGATTAAGAACACTGGCTGCTCTTGCAGAGGGCCTAGGTTCGATTCCCAGCACACACATGGTAGCTCACAACTATCTATAACTACAGTCCCAGGGGACATGATGCCCTCTTCTAGCCTCACTGCATTCAAGTTGTGACAGACATGCAAGTAAAATACCCACACAAACAAAACTCAAGGATAGCAAGGTCCAAGCTGGACTGGGTCACACAAAAGCCTGTCTCAAAAAGTAAAAATAAGAGTCTGCAAAGCAGGTTCAGTGGAAGCTGAAGAAATGGCTCAGAGGTTAAGAGTACTTGGCTGTTCTTCTAAAGGTTCTGAGTTCAATTCTCAGCAACCACATGGTGGCTCATAACCTACTATAAAGAGATCTGGTGCCCTCTTCTGGCATGCAGGTGTACATGCAGGCAGAATACTATATACATAATAAATAAATAAATCTTTAAAAAAGAAATAAAGAAAGAAGGCTCAGTGGCTATGAGCTTGCTGCTCCTGTGGAGGACCTGAGCTTGGTTACTCAGAACCACAATATGTGGTTGCAAACTGCTCAGGGGATCCGATGCCCTCTTCTGGGCTCCATGGGCACCTGCACGGATGCACAAACACACATAATTAATGAGCTCAGAGGGATCCACCTGCCTCTGCTGGGATTCAAGATGTGCACATGTGGCTTTTGTTCTTTGTTTTTTTGTGGGTTTTTGTTTTTGTTTTTGTTTGGTTTTTTGGTTTTTTGGTTTTTCAAGACAGGGTCTCTCTGTGTTAGCCTTGGCTGTCCTAGACTCACTTTGTAGACCAGGCTGGCCTTAAACTCACAACGAAACCACCTGCCTCTGCTTCCCGTGTGCTGTGATTAAAGACATGTGCCACCACACCCGGCTTGGCTTTTTTATTTTAAATGAGAAGGAAGAGAGAACAAAGTTCCCAATTTGCCACACTATGTAATTATCCCAAACTGGCCTACAGTCCTAATTCAGTTTCCCACTGATGGGACTACAGAGGTCCACCATCATACCTTAAAAACTTTCAAGAGAGACAGAGGATGAAAGGACTAACATTACATATTTATGAAACTTCTATACCTAGAAGCTACAAGAAAATCAAGAAGGAAGTGAAATTTGAATACACAAATTTAACTGTCCATCTAGTTTTAAAAAGGCCTCACCTGTGACCAAAATAGATAGGCAAAAAGAGAGTGGAAAATAAGATTTACATGTGACAGTGAGGTATTTTATTATCTAGAGAGATAATACTAATAAAAAGCCTGAGATTGGTTGGCAGCTGTTCAGGACAAGTACATGGGCAGGTTCTTTGCAAACTCACAGCAGCCTTCTCAAAATACAAGGGGAAAGTCCTAGGGCATGCACCTAACATTTTGAAAAGGTAGTGTCTGCCTGCCATCCCACTCACGGGATAAGGGAACTGAGTTCCCACAGTCTCATAAGCAGCATTAGAAAACTTTAATTTTTGCCAATCAATAGTTAACTGTTGGTATTGATACTGGTCTTTAAGGATTTTATTTTTAACTATGTGATATGTGTGTGGGCGTGGGGGGCATCCTGTGCACATATGAGTGCAGGTGCTCAAGGAGGCCAGGAAAGGGTATTAGGTCCCAGGGAGCTGGAGCTACAGGTAGTTGTGTGGCCCCAACATGAGTGCCACGGGTTCTATGTAACAGCATTACTCGCTCTTAATCACTGAGCCATTTTTTCAGCACCTGATTAACAAATGGTATTGATATTTGTTACCATGCAAACATTATTTTTCAAATAAATTAACCAGATATTTTTGTTCCTGTATCTATAGTCTATATCTCTAAATTTTCCTTTTTTGGTTTTTCAAGATGGAGTTTCTCTGTGTAACCCTGGCTGGCCTGGAACTCAAGAGATTCACTTGCCTCTGCCTACCAAGTGCTGGGATTAAAGGTGTGCGAAGCTGCTGTCACCACCCCTTCCAAAACCCCATCCCCTCCCCTCCTCGAATTATCGTTTAGCCTTCCTTTATGTAATGAGGGCACCATCACACAAAGACATGGCATTTCAAGTCTGTATACAGGTTTTACCAGCTCCCCCTCACGATACACATCCCTCCTAAAAGCAATCTTTCATGTAAACAATCAACGTCAGAGTTTCCATGTTAGCTGTTACAAAACAATGTAAACACTACTCTGTCCAAGTAAATCCCAAAAGATAATCAAGCTCACGGGACACAATTCAGCGAGTGAGCTGAGCCAGCGGAGCAGCATTCCTCAGGACTTCCAGGCAGCTGTCCTCTGCTCTGCTCAGCCACATCCGTCACCTGAGCAAAGCTGGGGCTCTAATCCGAGCATGTTCACAATAACCCAGCTGTGCTAGCCTACTGCCTTCCTCTCGTCCAGAAAAGCAGTGGACATTCAAATGTGCTAGCCTACTGTCCTCTCTTCGTGGAGAAGCAGCCAGCACTCACATGGCAGTTACTCTCTAAGTACTGAGCACACAGACTTGGCTCCACCCGAGCAGCAGCACTTTGTAATACATAAAGCATCTCCACCACAGCAGGGCTGTTTCCAGGTCTATCTGACTTAGCTCTGCTCTAGCCATTTCACCTTTTCTCATAGACTCCTGAGTCACAAAGTCGGAGTTTATCCACGTCCTAGGCAATGCTAATGGGAACCACCGTGGAAACCACAGCTACAAAGAAAGTACCACCACAGTGTGAGGCCACTCATCTCTCCTCCTGACCGCAGGAGGGGATGTCCTTTTCTTTATCAGTTATTTTTGTTAAATTCATATGGGTGTTTTGTCTGCATGTACATATGTACAACGTATGTACCTGATGCCCACAGAGGTCAGAAGAAAACAGGCTCTCAGAATTGGGGTTACAGGTGGTTGTAAGCCACTGTGTGGGTGCTGGGAACTAAACCCAAGTCCTCAAAAAGGCTAAGCCATCTCTCCAGGCTGAGATGCCCTTTTCTGAGTATGATAGAAACCTGTGCCAACCTCCTACTAAGAACTAGAAAGCTAGAAACTGTGAAATACCAGTGTTTAAAGGCTCCATCACGTTTGCAACAGAAAGCTGCTGAAGGACTTCTCATTAAGGGTCTAGATCCTGGAAAATGACCGATAGTGTGATGAGGAGATGACTCCAGCAAAAGGCAGAGAACCCAGAATATGCTGATGGAGGAGACAGAGGGAAACTTAGGAAGATAAAAATCCAAGCTTGGGGCTGGGGAAGGAGCAGTTCATGAGTGCCTGCCGAGCCTAGAGGATGCCCAGGGCTCCAGCCACAGGACCACATCAACTACATATGCTGACATATGCCTGATATTAGTACCCAAGTGGAGGCTGAGGACCAGGAATTCAAAGTCATCCTCACGGGCTGGAGAGATGGCTCAGAGGTTAAGAGCACCGGCTGCTCTTTCAAAGGTCCTGAGTTCAATTCCCAGCAACCACATGGTGGCTCACAAAGTCATCCTCACCTATATGAGT
Source organism: Acomys minous (assembly GCF_964271855.1). Taxonomy (NCBI): domain Eukaryota; kingdom Metazoa; phylum Chordata; class Mammalia; order Rodentia; family Muridae; genus Acomys; species Acomys minous. The sequence goes on from NC_140498.1 coordinate 79,147,894, forward strand.
AGGAGGATGTGATACATAAGACCCTGTCTCAGAAAAAAGAAAAGAGAGAGAAAAAGGAAAGAAAGCCACACACGCCTATAAGTGAACACTTGGGAGGGTAAGGCAGGAAAAGTGCAAGTTCAAGAGCAGCTTGAACTAGCTAGCAAAACCCTATGTCAGGAAACAAACAAAGACTATATAAGAAGCTCTTAGAGGTTAATGAGCTGGGTCATCAGGTAAAGGCATTTGCAATACACGTCTGATAACTTCAGTTCAACTCCTGGAACCCACAACCACACAACCCACAAGCACACACACGTACTACTAATAAAGTTATTTTTTAACTGATGAGATGGCTTAGTGGTTAAGAGCACTTGATACTCTTACAGAGGACCAGGGTTCTGTTCCCACCGCTCAAATGGCGGGTAAGAACTGCCTGTAAGGGGCTGGAGAGATGGCTCGGTGATTAAGGGCACTGTCTAGTCTTCCAAAGGAATTCCCAGCACCCACATGGCAACCGACACCCTCACACCAATGCACATAAATTAAAAACTAAATAAATTATTTTGGCCAGGCGTGGTGGCGCACACCTGTAATCCCAGCACTCAGGAGGCAGATCGCTGTGAGTTCGAGGCCAGCCTGGTCTACAAAGTGAGTCCAGGACAGCCAAGGCTACACAGAGAAACCCTGTCTTGAAAAAAACCAAAAATTTTAAAAATAAATAAATAAATAAATTATTTTGTTAAGAAAGAACTACCTGTAACTCCAGCTCCAGAGGATCCAGTATCTTCTGGCCTCCTCAGGCATTGCATGAACATACATGTAGGCAAATACACCCATAAATAAAATTATTTTTAAAAATAAATTAGAGAGAAAATTTGAATAAGTATGTGTGTGTTGCATGTGTCTGGGGATGTAGCAAAGAGTTAAGCACTTGCCTAAAAAGTGCAAAGTACTGGGCTTGACTCCCAGCACCACAAAACATACAAAATCTATATGGCTCAACTATGCTATTTCATGTTGACAGACATTCTGTTTTGTGGGGCTGGTAACAACATAGTGAAGTATTGTAGAAGACAAGTGCTTAGCGTGTGGGCATGAAAGCACACTGCCACCCGACTCTGTTCCATAGTATTAAAGTGATGCGTCCATAACTGGACAGTACCTGAAACCCTCCACGAACTCCACACACTTGCCACACTAGGTTCCAACCTCAATGGCTAACAAATCTTCATAGACTGAAACATAATTAATGTGCTACACAGAAGCCAACCATTGTATCTCACGACATTATCTATAAAGAACTTTTGAGTTTTTCTGTCTCTCTTTTCTTTAATGCACAGTCTGAAACCACTGCATCACTGCACTGCACACCAGGCCCTGAGATGAATTCTAGTCAATCTACTCATTAGACTTCAATCCGTCTCTGTTTTTGTAATTCTCATTTGCATCATCCTTATTGTACTCAAAACTTTGGTCACTGGTCCAACAATTCTTCAGGGCACACTTAAAAAACAATGTCAAAAGCTTGATGGAAATGCAATTAAGGAACCACAACATTACACAACTATATTTAGGCAAAGATGGTACCACATACTGTTTACTAAGGATACATAAGAACAGTCTCCTGAAGCTGGGCATGGTGGCTCACACCTTTAATCCCAGCACTCAGGAGGCAGAGGCAGGAGGGTCTCTGTGAGTTCGAGGCCAGCCTGGTCTACAAAGAGAGTCCAGACCAACCCAGGCTACACAGAGAGACCCTGTCTTGAAAAACCAAAAAAAGAAAAGTCTTTGTAGGGCTGGAGAGATGGCTCAGAGGTTAAGGGCACTGGCTGTTCTGCAAAAGGTCCTGAGTTCAATTCCCAGCCACCACATGGTGCCTCACAACCATGTATAATGAGATTTGGTGTCCCCTTCTGGCTCTGGCCTGCAGGCACAACAGTTTTTATAATTTATTATAATAAATAAATAAATTTTCTAAAAAAGAACAGTCTCCTGGCCACGTCAACCACGCTGGCACTCTAGAAATCCTAACTATTATTGCTGAAAGAGTAACTTTCCAGTACATAAAGCACAGACAGTGACTCACGGGCTACGTACCTGAGGGGAGTGGATCTGTTCCCACCTTCAACATAAACCCTGTGTGGGCTTCTCAAAGCCAATGCTCTGTGCTGACGCCAATATCACAAAACCTGCTTGTTATCCTTTCAGCCCATCTCATTCACGTCAGCCTTTTACACACACACACACACACACACACACACACACACACACACACAGAGGATAACACACATGACTCTGACTGCCCAACAACACAAAATAGATCTATTCAAAGCAAAACAGCACACAATCAAAGCAAAATCCAGAAAAACAAAATAGTTCTGAGGGTGGTCTGACGACAGTACAATCTTATCTGGACCATCTAAAAGAGACCCTTATTGAACTGTAAGATCGAAGCTCTTGGATCACAAGGCTAGGAGTAATTCAGCTAAGACAACAGAGTGCACACACAGCCTTTCCGAACAGCCTTTGGAAGTTAAAGGACGAAGTTGAGGAGTTTCTCTGATTCACTTTCAAAGTCACTAAACCCTTATACTCCTCTCTCAACTGGCTACTGACCAGCAAAGCCACCCCTGTGGCTCTCAACAGACGCCTGAGACTGCAGCCCAGGCACTTGGGACAGAGCTGGTCCTGGATCCCACCGAATCGCTCAGCCACTCATGTCGCCTGGTAAGCTACCAGTGGCAGGCTGGGCAAGTCTGTGCAAGTCATTAAGAATCCTTCCTGCAACAAGATGTGGTATGAGAGATATGGCCTATTCAGGGAAATTATAGCATAATACAGAGAGATTTTCATCCATTAATAAACACTCTGAGCTCAGTCTCTAAAAGCATCTTTTAAATGTGCTCCAAAGTGCCATCTAAAGAAAAAAAAACTGCTTTAGCAAACAATATGCCTAAAATTAGAAAATTCTATACATTACTATAGAGGAACTATAAAAATAAAATACTGTCATTATATATTTTTATCTTGAAAGGTCATAGAAAATTATAAATACATCCTATGTAAAAGTTCCCCAAATTATGAGCAAAATATGAGACATGTATGAAAACATCACGCAAAATGCATTATTTTTACACTTACATTTTTTAAAACATTTTTTTAAAAAAAGAGCCAGGTATAGTAGCACACACCTCTAACCCCACTGAGGCAGAGGCAGGCAGAGCTCTGTGAGTGTGAGGCCAGCCAGTCTGGAGCCTGTCTCAAACAACCAGACAAACAAACAAAGCAAGATTCCCTGAGTTCCACCTTACTGGTCCTGTGTCTGACACAGAGGATCCCACCATCCCCTAAGGCGAAAGCCCTCAAGGCGCTGGCTACACCCCTCCCCCAGACCCTTTAACAATCTCCTCCCTATCATTTGGGGGGAAATAAAAAGCTTATGACTCAGGGCAGGGAAGGAAACTCCGTGGCACAGCACTTGCACAGCACATGCTCCACTTACCCTGCAAAAGGAAGCCAGGCTGAGACCTACAGCTCAGTGAGTATATTCTATGGTTCCTACTCAGAATGAGCAACACTTAGCCCTCTGATGATAATTTATGACTTCTGCTACATCTAATTAACTGATCATAAGCACAGTTATTGGCTGTCCTGATGACTGTAAGCCTGTAAATATGCTACCAAACACAAGGAAAAAGTATTTTCCTATGCAATCAAAGTATACTTCCTACCCCAGTGGATGAGCTTCATTAAGAACAGAAATCGCTGAGAACAGGACTGGTGCGGCTGGAGAGACAGCTCAGGGGTCAAGAGCATGCACTGCTTTTGCAGCGGACCCAAGTTTAATTCCCAGAACCACATCAGGGAATCCAACACCCTCCTCTGATCACTAAAGGCACCTCATGTGTACATCCTCGCACCCCCCCCCAAATACACACAGTACACATGAAAAAAATAAATAAATGCAGCCTTCAAAGTCTGCAGCATGTGCCCAGGCGTGGTGGTGCACACCTTTAATCCCAGCACTCAGGAGGCAGACACAGGCGGATCACTTTGAGTTTGAAGCCAGCCTGGTCTACAGACAGCCAAGGCTACCGAGAGAGACCCTGTTTCGAACCTCCCCCCCCCCCCCACCAAAGTCTCCAGCATGTGAGGCAAGTGGCCCACCACTGAGTGACGCCCCAGACCTTCTCCTGTCACTCTGACAGTCACTAAGTTGCCCACTGGCAGTCCTCTGTTTTAGTTTCCTGAGCAGCTAGGACTCCAGGTGTGTTGGAGCACAGCCTATTCTTACAGCATTTGAGAAAATGTATTCAAACATTACAAATACCAGTTAAATAATAATCAACACAAGCCGGGCGTGGTGGCGCACACCTTTAATCCCAGAACTCTGAGGCAGAGGTAGGTGGATCTCTGTGAGTTGGAGGCCAGCCTAGTCTACAAAGTAAGTCCAGGACAGCCAAGGCTACACAGAGAGACCCTGTCTCGAAAAAAAGAAAATAATAATAATCAATGTGGTAAAAGTCAACAGTCATTTCCCCTGTACATGCTACTTCTTACAGTGTCATATGCTAGAAGTAAGCATCAGGCAAGATTTTCAAATGTTTGGACTTTTCCATGAAAACTCTCGTTTTCAGTGGGTTAACTTTACGATCAAGCTAAGAAAGCCACCGAGGATCATCTCTACTGACACATGGGCAACTGCACAGACATCTCTGCCAGGGATGCTTATCTCACAGCCAGAAAAAAATGAGTGCCAGAATCTAGAAGAACACAGTCAAAACGTAAAATTCTACAGTATCTAGCCAAGAGTGGGAGAAGTCCATGGGTTACTCTTGTGTAGTCAGCAAGAACACATGAAATCTATAAATACCCAATACAATTGAGAGTGGACACATAAAAGTACATTTCCTGTTATTGGGAATTTGTAAGGGCGCTGATCTTAGTAAATGAGTACGCAATTCAATTCAAACACTTAATGGCCAGAAAAGACAGCCACGAGAGACGGTTCCTAGCCCACAACTACAGTCGCCTCCAACTACACAGCAGCAGTGTGTGTGTGTGTGTGTGTGTGTGTGTGTGTGTGTGTCTCTGCTCAGAATTTATCTTAACCACATGACGACCTTGCTTCATGCCCTTCCCTGGCCTTGTCACCAGCACATGCCCATACGGCATCTCTGTCATCTACATCTCTTCAATACCCACACCATGTAGTTGGATGGCCTCTCCTGGTCCCTGCTCCCCCAACACACAAGCACACTCACCTGCCTCCAAAATTCCTACTTCAGTTTGTTGGTCTGAACTGCTACACGTCCTTCAAGACACTTTGGGGAGGTATTCCTGGTCCCTTCTTCCACTGTCCACACGTGACAAGGTTGGCCTGCGTTCTGATCTTCAGTGCTACATCCTACCACACACCGTTATGAAATTCTTTTTTTGCTTGTTTGTTTGTCTGTTTGTTTGGAGACAGCTTTGGCTGTCCTGGACTCTCTTTGTAGAACCGAACTCATGGCGCCTGCCTCTGCTTTCCCCCAAGTGCTGGGATTATAGGAGTGTACCACCACACCCAGCTATAAAACTCTTTCTTAATAAACTCCAACTTTGTTTCATCAAAAACAAAAAAAAGCAGGGCTAGAGTGATAGAAAGTACTTGCCACACAGGCATGAGAACCTGAGTTCAGATCCCCAGTACCCACATTTTTTTTAAAGTGTGCTGTGTCTTTAACGCCAGCACTTGGAGGCAGAGCCTGGGAGGGTCCCTGTAGCTTGCTAGCCTTCTATCGAATCTAGCCAAACCTAGCTCCAGGTTCACCAAGAACCTGTCTCACATACCAAGGCTAGTAAGAAACTGAAGAAGCTACCCAACACCAGCTAGCCTCTGGCCTCCATACACAAACACTGTGAACACACATACCAAAAGAAAGACAGCCAAAAGCCCACACCCAACAATCCCAGCATCTGAGAGGCTCAGGCAGGAGGACTGCTCCAAGTTCAGTGTCTTGCCTGGTTTACATACAGAATTTCAGACCAGCCAGGGCTGCATTATGGGACCCTGTCCCCCAAAATAAAGACATGAGCCAAAATAAACAAATAGTCCCCCAACCAGTAACTCTCAAGGACCAAATAGGAGCTGGGGATGTAGCTCAGTTAAACAGCCGCTATTTTGTGTAAACTTTCAAGTCGGTTATCACTAAGTAGCAAAGCTCCTTTTTCTTTTTGTTGTTTTTGTCTTGGAGATTGAGTTTCTCTAAGTAGTCTTGATTGTCCTGGAACTCTGTAGACCAGGTTGGCCTTGAACTCACAAGAGATTCTCCTGCCTCTGCTTCCTGAGTGCTGGGTTTAAAGGCGTGGGCCACTCTCACCCAATCACCTCAGCCGAGGGGCGAACTTCCTGGCAAGACAATTTCATCTGAGCCTCTTCTTTCTTAACTGCTACTTTGGGGTGGGGGTGTAGAACTTCACACTGTAACCTAGGCTGGCCTCAAACTCACTATGTAGCCCTTGCTGATGATAAACTCCCAAGGCTGTTCCTGTCTCAATGCCCAAATACTTGGATGGCAGAAGTGGGGGACTAACTGGGTCTTTAAAAAAAAAAAAAGTAGTTCTAGGTTTGTAGCTTAGAAGGTGAAACTGTTAACTTCCATGAGGTGGGGGGGGGGGGGGGGGAGGGTCACTCTTAACACAAAACCAGGTGATGCTGTAAACTCCTCCCAAAATGTCACTTCTAAACTCCTCAGGCAGACGTAGCCTACCGCATCCAGCAACACATTTCCAAACCACAGAAGTTGGTCACTAGCTGAGACACAGCCAGCTGCCAGTGACCTAGACTCCAAGGCGCTTCCCTCTCGGGTGAACTTCCGCGAGGGGACAGAGGGACGCCCCCTCGGTTCTCCTCCTAGACAGCTCGGAATCAGAGGCTGCCTTTATTTCATTTTTCCCCCCATAAGAGGAAAAATGAGGCGCCCCCTAAGTGGCGGAGGCTGGCCTCAAACTCGCGGCAATTCTCCTGCCTCAGTTTCAGGACTTCTCATTCAAAGACACCTCGGCCTCTACCCCCTGAGAGAAGCATTCAAAACCCCACCGCCACAGCAGCCCGCAACCATCCCCGAGACCCACGCGTGCTCCGGACGGCACCCGCCCGGCCGCAACTACAACTCCGGACTCAGATGGGATCGGAGCGACAGCCGACGTCCGGGGACCGCGTCCTCCCGCGAGCCCGAGTCGGCCGAGTCGGAGAGGCCGAGAGGGGAGCTCTGGCGGCCTGGCTCTCCGCGCCCGCCCGGCTGAGCGGCGGAACGGAGCGTGCCGGGGTCAGCACGCGACCCGCCGCCGCCGCCGCCATCCCGCTCCGAGTGGGAACGCGCCTCCGTGACCCCCGTCCCTCCGCACCTGGTCCGCGGCTCCGCCGGCGTCCAACAGCCGCTCCCAGCGCCGCTTCAGTCAGTAGGCTCCCTGCCCCGCCCCTGCCCCCGCACGCCCCGCCCCCGGCACCACAAGCACGCGCGCCTGGCGTACGTGTCGCGTCATTTCCGCGACGCTTCGGACTTCCGGGATCTGGGTGCTGCGGGCCAGGAAAGGTACCCTGGGGAGCAGGGGGTGGACACCAGAGTGACCGAAAAGCGGTCGATGACGTGTCCGCGACTCGTGAGAAACCGCTCTTTTCCTGTCATCCCTCACTCGGTGCTTCCAGCTTCTGCTTGCACTCGCCTGAGGGCGTCAAGGAGCCCCAGAACACTCAAAACACGGAACGGGACATCAAAGTCCAGCTAGTCCAGGAGACACTTCCCAGCGTGTAGGGAATGCGGCCTCCAGAAGAAAAGAAAAACACTGTCAAGGAATACATAGTCAAGAAAAAGATCGGACGGAAAAACTGTGGCTGCTGGAATGTAAAGATAGCTAACGCTCCCACTTTACAGTTGATACCACCACACTAGCGTGTGTTATCTCCTGGGCCAAGAACCCTCGGGGTGGAAGAGATGAAGTAATAGGACAAGGAGGGGAGAACTGAGGAAGAAAAAAGAAAGCTAGAGCCCACGAACCCTACAGATGATCAACGCAGAATCCACTAGACATCTCCCAGCTCTGGAAAAACCGTTATTTCCGACGAAATGTCTTTTTTTTTTTTTTCCTGTCTCAATAAATGACACGTTTTTACCTTTTCTGAGTCTTTCCATCTTTCTACTCCCTAGGCATTCACCTTTTGTTCACCTATAGGAAGAACCTGATCGCCTGGACAGGAGGCCGACAGAACTGGCACTCCTGGTTTGCCTTCACAGATCTCAGGACTTTAAAGGGACTTGAGGAAGCCGGGCGTGGTGGCGCACGCCTTTAATCCCAGCAGTTGGGTGGCAGAGGCAGGCGGCTTTCTGTGAGTTCATAGGCCAGCCTGGTGTACAAAGCGAGTCTAGGACAACCAAGGCTACACAGAGAAACCTTGTCTTGGAAAACAAAACAAAGGATTTGAGTAGGAGAGCCTTAAGGGAATTGATCCAAATGCAAACAGCCTGGGATCCCAGCCCTGGGGAGATGGAGGCGGGAGGATCATCCCTAATGTTCTTGGCCTGGGCAACTTAGACCCTGCCTGAAAATTAAAAAGCATGGTGGGCTATTAGTCTAATGTCAACACTTGGAGGAGGGGTGGCAGCATGGTGTGACTTGTCTCCATAAAGCAAGTGAAAGGAAAGCAGTGGGTATGCATTCATAGCCTGAGCCCATGAGGATGATGCAGCCATTTTGAATGTAAGGGGATCTTGCATGGCCATGACTCAAGGACCTAGGGAAGGTGGCTCCAAGTTGGATGTTTAAGATCTAGGAAGATTAAAGACACAGACACTTGTAGGAATGAGATGAAGGCATTTATTTATTTATCTATTTATTTATTTATTATTTGGTTTTTTTGAGACAGGGTTTCTCTGTGTAACATTGGCTGTCCTGGACTCGCTTCATAGACCAGGCTGGCCTTGAACTCGCAGAAATCTGCCTGCCTCTGCCTCCCAGGTGCTGGGATTACAGCTGTTTGCCACCACACCCAGCAATGGCAGGTTTTATTGAAGAGGATTACAAGAAAGGACCAGAGAAATGCTTTGATGGGTAAAGGTTTCCCACGCAAGCTTGGCAACCTGAATCCGAATCCTGGAAGTGACGTTGAGTGGAAGGAAAGAACCAACTCACAGAATTGTCCTTTGACCTGCACACGTGTCATAGCACATGCATAAACACACAATAATGATGGTTTTAAAAATAATTGGGAAAAGTGAAGGAGACACCCTAAGTACATTTACTACAGAAGGAAAACAATGTTTTTTTGGCATCAATGAGAGGTGGCTGGATTGTTAGAAGCCATCTTATGATTTAGTCGGCTATAATTAGCTGCATTAGAAAACTAAAGCAATATCAACCAGGCGTGGTGGCGCACGCCTTTCATCCCAGCACTCTGGAGGCAAAGACAGGTGGATCTCTGTGAGTTCGAGGCCAGCCTGGTCTACAAAGGGAGTCCAAGACAGCTGAGGCTACACAGAGAAACCCTGTCTTGAAAAACCAAAAAGAAAAGAAGAAAAAAGAAAGAAAAAGCAATAGTGCCTAGCGTGTTATATGAGACGGGAGGTGAGGCGCTCTTGTGAACACTAGCCAGGCAGCAGGCCAGCTAGCACTGACCTGGCTTCCTCAGGTCCTCTGAGTTCTCTCACACCTGATTTCAAATGTCTTTTTCTCCCCTAGCCTCCTTGGCCTCATTGCTTGAACTCTTCTTTTAAACCTTTCACTATAATATGTGTGAATAACTTACAGTTTTCACTATTGGTACTTTTCCCATCTCCAGAGGCCCTAGATTCCATCCTCAGAATTTATTTATTTGTTTGTTTCAAGACAGGGTTTCTCTGGGAAGCCCTGGCTGTCCTGGAACTCACTCTGTGGGATTAAAGGCCACCACAGCCTGGTCAATCCTCAGAAAAAGAAAGAAAGAAAGATCTGGTGTGGTGGTGCACGCCTTCAATCTCAGCACTCGGGAGGCAGAGGCAGGCAGATCTTTGTGAGTTCAAGGCCAGCCTGGTCTACAAAGAGAATCCAGGACAGCCTTCATAGAGAAACTCTGTTTTGAAAAAAAAAAAAAAAACAACAACAAAAAACAAAATAAAAAAGAGAAGGAAAAAAATCTTGTCTAGAAAAAAAATTTAAATACTGTTAAAGTCTAGGTGGTGGAGCCAACAGAGAAATTTACATTAGACGGTAGTGTGAGACACTGAGGAAGGGGAAGGAGACTGTCGCAATCAAGAAATTTGCATTTTTGAGCTGGTCATCATGGCATAAGCTGCTATGCTCAGGTGGCTGGGACAGGAAAATTATGACTTGGGAGTCCGGCCTTGATTGCAAAACAAGACTCTGGGAAGGAAGGAAGGGCGGGCAAGTGGACAAGTCCAAGGTCAGCGTGGGAAGGAACTAGCTAGAGCAAGGACGGACCCTGGAAGTTCTGACTCACTGAGGCCGCTAATGGAACAAGCTGCCCCTCGCGGCCTTATGGTTCCTCTGCCAATGTTGCTGTTGCTTATTGCTTTAAAGGGGCAACTGTCCTGCTGACTACCTTTAGCTGCAGTCAGAAATGGAGCCCTGTTGCTAAGTTACTATCTTGTGTGTTAGTGGAAGCACTGGCTTAGTATCAAAATGATTAATCTGATGTCTTCATAAACTTCCATTGCCACGTTTATTTTTTTAAAAAGATTTTGCTTATTACGAATAATGTTCTGTCTGCATGTACACCTGCACGCCAGAAGAGGGCACCATCTCATTATAGATGATTGTGAGCCACCAGGACCTTTGGAAGAGCAGCCACAGCTCTTAACCTCTGAACCATCTCTCCAGCCCCCACCAAGGCCAACATGTGTATGTAGTACGTGCATGCAGTGCCCCCAGAGGCCAGAAGAGGGCATCACACACCCAGGACTCAGGTTACAGGCATATAGGTGCTGGGAATTGAACCTGGTTTCTCTGTAAAAACCAGCCCCAGCTCTTCTTAACCAATAGTCATCTCTCCAGCCCCTTGCCCCATTTTGTCATTGGTGATTACAGCATCTGAGGTTCTACGTTTTATTTTTGGGTTTTTGTTTGTTTGGTTTGGTTTGGTTTTTGGTTTTTCGAGACACGGTTTCTCTGTGCAGCCTTGGCTGCCTGGGGCTCTCGCTCTCTGTAGACCAGGCTGGCCTCGAACTCACAGAGATCTGCATGCCTCTGCCTCCCGAGTACTGGGATTAAAGGTGTAAATATCTAATATGCGACACCTCTGGAGGGGCGTCAACCCACAGGTTGAGCAGCATCGCACCAGTCGGTTGTGCAGCACTGGGGCACTTCAGAACTCCCCTGTCCCCTGTATAGTGTTATCCAGGAGTGCCCTGACGTGTCAGGCCAGGGAAGTGGTCACGCTCTGCTTTGGGGGGGGGGGGGGAGTCAGATGGCAAACTGCATCCATTTCTGCAGGGGCTTTGGTCTTAAATACTGAGGCTCATACATGCTTGGGGCCACTATTCCTCCCTTGGGGGAAAAAAAGTGGTGATAGGACAGAGGGATTTCCTTCTGAGACTTGCCCTGGAGCTCTTTCAACAAATGGCTGAGCGGTGCTTATGCTGGGGTAGGCACACCCATCTGAGCTTCCATAAGGACCGTCTCGGCCACTTCCCCTCGAGGCCGGAAGTCCAACCTGGTCTCTAGAAGAACTAGATTTGTTATTTGATTGTGGCTTCCCCAAACACTAGATCTGAAACAGTGACCCAAACACATTTGCTGGCCAAGGAGGGATGACATCAATAAAAAATGGCCATCGCTCAGCTTCCAGCTCTTGATTGTAACGTCGGATAGACCCAGGCTCTATGCACAAGAATACTCAAAAATAGCTAAGATGGGGAACACAGGAAATGTTATACCCTGTGCCCAAAGCCAAAATTATGCAAATGAAGACAACGGGCCCAGCTGACATCTCATACCCAATCTGGATTCACAGTTCCAGCCCTCTGTCACCTATATTCCCCCTGCCCCCAGAATTAAAACAAAAAAACAAAGCCAGGAGGTGGTAGCGCACGCCTTTAATTATAGCACTGGGGAGGCAGAAGCAGGCAGATCTCTGTGAGTTCAAGGCCATCTTCATTTACAAAGTGAGTTCAGGACAGGCAGAGCTACCCAGAAACCCTGTTTCAAAAAACTCCAACCAACCAAAACAAACAAACAAACAACAACAAAAAAAGTGTATCCCAGCCACCCCAGATCCTAACATCCTACCTTCGGATAAGGAAATGTTCCTTTAAGAATCTAGAGATGGGGCCAGGTATGGTGGCGCACTCCTTTAACCCCAGCACTCGGGAGGCAGAGGCAGGCAGATCACTGTGAGTTCGAGGCCAGCCTCAAAGGGAGTCCAGGACAGCCAAGGCGGCTACACAGAGAAACCTCGTCTCAAAAATAAAATTAAAAAAGAAAAGAGAAAAGCACCCCAGGGAGCTGAAGTATATTCTGATCAACTATGGTTAAAAAATATGCAAAAGGACATTTGACATTCTTCCTAGAATCGCAATGCTTTGTGTGAAAAGTATTTTGTTTGTGGTGTTTTATCCTCCCCCCCCCCCCCCGCCTCCGCATCCAAACAGGGTCTCTCTATATAGCCCTGGCTCTTTTGGAACTCTCTGAGGACCAGGCTGGCCTGGAACTCACAGAGATCCTCCTGCCTCTGCTTCTTGAGTGCTGGAATTAAAGGCGAGCGCCACTGCCACCTGGCTGGTGGTGTTTCTCTTAAGACGCATCTCAGTCCATGCTTGTGCACCTATGTACCCCCCCCCCCCCCCCCCCCCCCCCCCGCTAATCACACACGGCTTGTTCCGTCTTGCAGGGCTCTGTTCGTCTTCCATAGAGCAACTCAGATTGACCAGCCTGGGACACAAGAGCTCGGGAGGTTAGTTCCCAAAGAGCCTAAACCCCAAGAGAAAATAGGAATTTGCAGTAGTATTGGCTTTCACTGTTGGAAGTACAGCCGCCAGGCGAACACACAGAGCTAAGTGATGGGTGGCCTGGCTCTTCTGTTTAGACAGTGAATTCCCAATCCTGGGATGCACTGTGTGCCGATGTGGCTCTCTCAGCCTTCCCTGTTGCTACTTTTTCTTTTATTTGTATTGCTTTCTGTTGTGTTGCTTTCAAATCTTTCATCTTCCCAGCCAGCGATCATGCCCACCCAGGAGAGAAGATGTCCAAAGTGCAACAGGAGGGAAGCGCAGACGTCGGCACTTGGGTCTCATTCAGCAACGACTAGTCTGACTCAAGCCCAGGTGAGAGGCAGATTGACAGGACGGATTGACAGGACACACACGTAATTTTGAGAAGGTATTTCCTGTGGGTCAAGATGCTTTTCCTTATAAGTCTCTTGGTCTGGGTGTGGGCAATTGCGACCAGAAAGGAAACAGACAGGCCAAGGCAATTTCTACAGGTATGACACTTTTATTTGGAAGCCGTCCCCAGCCACCACATGAGACAGTGCATTTCAGACAGGCCTTGGCCTCTCACTAGAGAGGGCCAAATCAGGCTGACAGATTTTTTTTCTGGGTTTTGTGTTTTTGTTTTTGTTTTGTTTTGTTTTTTGAGACAGGGTTTCTCTCTGTAGCCTTAGCTGTCCTGGACTCTCTTTGTAGACCAGGCGGGCCTCGAACTCACAGCGATCCACCTGCCTCTGCCTCCCCAGTGTTAGGATTAAAGGTGTGCGGCACCATGCCTGGTTGATGGAATTCTTTTATTCCATTTAAGAAAAGCTCCATAAGGGTAGAGAAGGCTAGTGGGTGAGTGCAGAGGCCCAAACAGCAAAGGTGCCCTTTGACATGATACTTTTTTTTTTTTTTTTTTTTTTTTTTTTGGTGCTGGAGAGGGAACCCAGGGCCTTGTGCATACTAAGGTAGGTATTCTCTCATGGAAGCACATCCCAGATACCAACGTATATATTGCTTTATTTCATACTTCTATTCTACTAGTCAAGGAAGAATTATAATAAATAGACTTTGTAGTACAAAGAAAAGTTTCTGTGCTACAAGAAAGTGTAGAGTCCACTGCCTTAAAAATGCAAAGGTTTTTGTTATTAAAAAAAAAAAAAAAACCCACATACAAGAAGATTCAGTACATGGTCTGCCCAAATACCACAAAGATCAAGTCAACTATATAAAAGAAAAAAAATGAGAGGGGAGGGAAGAGCGTCCTGGGCTGGCTAGCTAGCGTCCCTCCTCTGCCTGCTCCGGCGGCCTGGAGCTTTCTCTTACCACAATGGTCCAGAACATATAATATCATCCTGAGAATAAAAAAGGGGACAGAAAACCAGAGCATCTCCAGCAAGTCACAAAGACAATGTCTTGACCTAGCATCCTTGTAACTTTAAGCAAGCAAGGAAGCAGTGTGGGCCTGGTTTTTGAACAGTCTCAGTTTTCTCTGTTTTAAATTTGTGGACTCTATATAATTTCCCAAGCATTGCAATATTCTAGAGCTCCAGGCTCAATTACTAAACGCCCCGGGCTTATTTGTCTGCTCTGTCTCATATGGACATCATCCTGAACATCTGCTTCATCAGCTGTCAAAAAAATGAACACAAGAGCTAGGTGAGATGGGCGTGGCCGTGTGTACCCCCAGAGCTTCAGAGGTAGAAGCAGGAAGGTCAAAAGTGTAAGGTCATCCTTGGCTACACAGATAACTTGAGGACAACCTGGACTACATGAGACCCTATCCAAAAAAATAAAACCGATTTAAAGAAAGAAAGAAAATCATTTCTAGAACAAGGCCAGAGTCACAGTGCTGGGGCATCAGCACCCCCAGAAGATCCCATTGTTTGCTGAGGAGAACAGAGAGAGCAGGCATCCTGGCGGGTATTGACAGCCATTCACTCTTGAACATTAGCCTCTACCTTTGCTACATTCAGAGCAAAACACAAATTCAAAACCACGAAGTCCCCTGAAAGTCACTACCCTCCCGCCACACAGAGGAATTTAACTCAGGTCCCCAGGGCTTGGCCCTTCTACTCCTCAGAAGCACACAGCTGCCTTAACCTCCAATTCTGATCCTACAGGACTGAGCTTTACAATTCTTTACATTAAGAAAAAAAAAAGTTTAAATAAAGAAAAATACTACCCAGGAATGGTCAAGGACGCCCATGATTACTTAGAACCCACTGAGCAGCCTGAACAGGCAATGCTCTCAGAGGAATGCTACACAACTTTCTCTCTAGGAGATACATGTTGCACACCCTGACATAGTTGCCCCTGACTGCAAAGCAAGTGATCAGTGTGGATTTTTTTTTTCTCTCTTTCTGAAACAGGAAGTAGAACACAGAAGTTTACTTTCCTCATCCTTAGCTCCTGGGATGCCTGTGGCTCCCTCCCCACCTCACCCCGCACCTCCTATAACAAAAACTATCAAGCAAAGAAAAAGCATCTTTTCCACAGAGGTTCATCAGATCAGCTCCTAACACACAAGACTTGGCAGCAAAGCCTGTTCACAGCAAGCGGATCCGGGCTCCTTGTCTCCCCGACTTGGGGAATCCTTACAAAGAACCTTTGGAACTTAGCATTCCAGCCCTGTGAGACGATAACTCTACAGAGAGGGGATAAGCCAAAGCCACGGGGCAAGGCTGTAAACATTGTGATTTTTCTAAGGCCCAACTGGTACATGGCTTTGGCAGCTATGGTTAATCTCGAAGAGAAGGTGACAGGCATGTTCTGGGAGCACAGGGCGCAGCTTTCCACATCCAAAGACCAGGTGATGCTCTCAGTGGTAGAGCAAGGAGCACACTGGGAGGAAAAGTATGCTTTCTTCTTTGGCCAGGGCTACAGGGTAGATCCTTGGAGTGTGCCCCTTCCACGCACACTCTTTATTCTGACTGACACACGGAACACAGCAATGTTCAAACTGGGTGAGGAACTGACTGACACTTTCGTCACTGACATGGTTCTAAAATGGGCAGAAGCTCTCCTGCAAGGTGTCAAGAAGGTTTCAAAGCTCTCTGGACTCCCAGTGACGTCCCCACTAGATCCTGTGGCCACCAGTGAAGAAGGCCATGCCTTGAGGAAAAGACCAAGTGAGAGCAGATGGAGTCCCCAAGGTGCACATGAGCCAGGGAGACCGTGGTGGCACCTGTGCCTTTGCATCTGTGCCTCAGCACTCTGTTTTCACCTCAGCAGCTTCTGGGACAGTCAGCAGCCCCTTTGGGGATCAAAGCCCCAGAGCCACCCAAGAGGTTGGACACCCTCCTTTACGGGAACTCTTTCTTGCCTAGCAGGGCGAACTCACCACCATGTGATTTTGAACTCATAGATGGGGCGTTTGCAGTAGTAGTGGTTGACAAGGTGTTTGTCACACACGCCGATGCACTGGTGGTCCACGGTGAGGCCTTGGGCTGAGAGGTCCGTCACCAGACAGTGCAAGAGGTCATACACATCAGCCACCGCCTCCCAGGGCCCAAAAGACACGTCCACTTCACAATGGTGCTCAAAGAGTTGTCCGTCACTCTCACTCCGCTCAAAGCGTAGGGAGTTGAGGAGTGGACACTCATAGGGAGTGATGGGCATCTCTTCCTTGAAGACAC
This sequence comes from Acomys minous, assembly GCF_964271855.1. NCBI lineage: Eukaryota > Metazoa > Chordata > Mammalia > Rodentia > Muridae > Acomys > Acomys minous. The sequence continues at coordinate 79,164,458 of NC_140498.1, forward strand.
AGACTTTGAGCTTGGCAAAGCGGGCCTTCCGCTGTACTGCGCGCAGCCGGGCAATCTCCACGATCCGCTCCAAATGGTCTACGGAGTTTAACACAACTGCCATCAGTAGACAGAGGAGAAAGAGGGTGGGTCGGAGGGAGAGAGGGAGGGAGGGAGGGATACACACAAACAGGAACAGGGACACACACCCAGAGACAGGATGCAGAGGGGTGGGAGGAGGCTGGTTTCATGAGGGGACTCCTGGGACTCAGGAACAGCATGCTTCAACAGGGCCATGGTTTTCCAAAGCAAGCAGACCTTCACAGGATGAGGGCAGGGGCATATGGGAGAGGTCCCAGTCCCAGACCCTGAGAGAGGAGAACATTTTCCCCCATAAGCTGAACCCACCCACTTCTGGGGAAGGCGTAGGAGCTCAATGATGCCTTGCAATAATGCAGCCCCTCTCCACAACCGTCCCGGGCTGCTGAGGCCTCACCTTTGTAATAGGGCATGAGCCCCAGAAAGGCCTGGCGCACCTTCTCGCCCTTCAGTGGCTGCATGTCCTCCAGCTGCTCCAGGAGGGGCCCAATGGCGTAGTACTGGGCCTCTTTGTGCACAGCGCGCACATGCTCCCGGGGTGGCAGGTCCCCTGAACGCAGGAAGTTCAGCACATCTCTACGCAGAGAAAGAAGGAACAAAGAACCAAGGGGTGGCATAAGGAGGGGGAGGGGAGGCTATCAAGGTGGTTAGAGCAAGGAATTTGGGCTACATCAATTGTATAACTGTGGCTAAGTAAACCTGACCTTTGGGTGGCTCAGTGGCATCAAGTGCAAACTGAAAGGAAAACAAAAAAAACACTTGTCCAGTGGTGGTGGCGCACGCCTTTAATCCCAGCACTCAGGAGGCAGAGGAAGGTGGATCTCTGTGAGTTCGAGGCCAGCCTGGTCTACAAAGCGAGTCCAGGATAGCCAGAGCTGTTACACAGAGAAACCCTGTCTCGAAAAAACAGAAAATTAAAAATAAAATAAAATAAAACACACACACATGGGCTGGACAGGTGCCTCAGCAGTTAAGAGCACTGACTACTCTTCCAGAGGTCCTGAGTTCAATTCCCAGCAACACATGTTGGCTCACAACCATCTATGATGTGATCTGATGCCCTCTTCTGGCCTACAGGTGTACATGCAGGCAGCGCATTGTATACTTAATAGTAAATAAATAAATCTTTAAAATACACATACAGCCAGGCGGTGGTGGCACACACCTTTAATCCCAGCACATGGGAGGCAGAGGCAGGCAGATCTCCATGAGTTTGAGGCTAGCCTGGTCTACAAAGTGAATCGGAGAGAGCCAAGGCTACACAGAGAAAGCATGTCTTGAAAAAACAAAAAACAAGGGCTGGAGAGATGGCTCAGAGGTTAAGAGCACTGGCTGCTCTTCCAAAGGTCCTGAGTTCGATTCCCAGCAACCACATGGTGGCTCACAGCCATCTATACTGAAATCTGGTGCCCTCTTCTGGTGTGCAGGCACACATGCAGGTGAAACACTGTATACACAATAAATAAATAAATAAATAAATAAATAAATAAATTTAAAAAACAAAAAACAAAACAAACAAACAAAAATACCACATTCACTGCTTTTTCTCAGGCAAAGTATCATGTAGCCGGGGCAGGTTTCAAACTTCCTAGGCAGCCAAGATTGACCTTGAACTCCTGCTCCTCTTGCCCCAGTCTCTCAAGTGCTAAGGTGACCGGCACACACCACCACAGCACTCTGCATATATTTTCTACGTGTCTCTGTGAGTTCAAGGCCAGTATGGTCCGCAGAGCAAGTTCCAGGACAGCCAGAGCTATAGAGAGGAAGAGGAGGAGAAGGGAGGAAGAGGAAGAAGAAGAAAAAAGCCTATTTATAGACATAACACTAGTTCCCCGAGTACAAACTAGCAATTGTTCATTCATAACATGTATAATAGAACAGCTGTCGCCTCACACGTCCAGAAGCTACAAGACAGTGCCACTTGTCCCATGTCCTTACCACTGGTGCTATTCCAAAGCTATATGGAGAAGACAAAATACCAAACAACGTAGGAACTAGCTGGTTTCACAACTAAGTGAGGCCATATTCAGCTTCTGAAAGCACATAGTCCTCCTAGCCCTCTCCACTCCCTTTAGTGCTGGGAGTACCAGTCAGGTCTGTCGTCAGTGGTTCTGGGAAGACAGGCAACATGTTACGTCAACAATTCATAATGTGGCATCAGCTAACACCAAGCATTACTCTGTGTGAGCCACGACTCATGCGCTGCCTGCCACCCGTGTGTTTGGTCCTTTTACTGTTTCTCTCTTAGCTCCAGGCTATAAGGGAGGCCCAAGTGAGGCCTATAGGTTATGGAAATCCTCTGTTGACTGAGTCACAACTAACTCTGAGGCTACAACCAGTGGGGCCTGACTTCATTAGAAGCAAGCAAAGCAACTCGCCATCTGCACATGGAAGCAGTCTCCTTACCCCAGGCCCAGGCAGCTTCAGCATGGCAGTTGGGATGCACAAGCTACAACTGCAGACAAATATGTGTACCTCACACTTTGAATCTTTGAGAAACTACATCTACTGCCGATAAACCACAGGCCATCGGAATCCAGCAGCCCAAGTGTGAATGCCACTACGCCCTGTTTTTTTGCTACAATTTCTGCCACTTTCCAGCCAAGGCCAACAGGGCACCGGCATATAAGCCTCGATTTGGAGCCGTTCTCCCTTCCACAACCCTTTGAAAGATCTTTATTATTTTTCACCGTGTTTGGTGTATGTGGTTGTGTGGATATTGCGCAGACCAGAAGTATTGGACCCCCGGAGCTCAAAATTACATACGGTCGAAAGGCACCTGACAGGGGTGCTGGGACTTGAACCCAGGTCCTCTGCAAGAGCAGTATGCACGCTTAACCTTTCAGCCGTCTCTCTCAAGCCACTCTCACCCCCCACCCCTCTAAATTGAGCCCTCTGAAATCTTCAATAAACCCTCTGAGCCCTGACAAACAAAACCCTGGGCAAGGCCCAGCCAGCTAAGAGCGCTATGGGAGCTGCCAGCTGGGGCCAGTACTTTCCTCCCCAAATGGCCTGCAAACAAAAAAATCTTTTTATAGTTACACACAGAGTGATGTGACACTTTGTTTTCTCACCATCAGAGGCAGCTGATAGCCCACTGGGGAAAACTAGATACTGCAAAACAAATTATTTGGCCAGAGGCTCCTTCATAAGGACAAAAATAAAATAAAATAAAATAATAAAATAACCCCTCTAGGCACTCCTACTTGGAGGTCACCACAAAGCCATAGGTATCAAGTACAGTCTCTGTCTCCCTGGTCACTGGTTCAAGGTCAAAGACCATATCAATCCTTTAGTCATCTCCAAAGTTTGACTAAAGGAGCAGAGGGTTCCAGGCATGTGCTTTGGAGATATGACCTACCCGGGGTCACAAGAGACTTTTTACTTAACCCACACTACCAAGCCCAGCAGACAGCTACAATTATTTCTCTATATCAACACGTGCACTGAGGGCTAGCAGATGACTCAGTGATGAAGAGCACTTGCTGTTCCTCCATAGGACTCAAGATCAGTTCTCAGCCCCCAACATCACCGCTCACGTGACTCCAGCTCTAGGGGATCCAACATCCCAAATCCCATTCCATCCTCTGGGGGTATCCACCTGCATCTTCCTCTCTCTCTCTCTCCTCCTCCTCCTCCTCCTCCTTCTTCTTCTTCTTCTTCTTCTTTCTCTCTCTCTCTCTCTCTCTCTCTCTCTCTCTCTCTCTCTCTCTCTCTCTCACACACACACACACACCTTTAAGAAAAACAGTAATGAAATCGAGACAAAAAGTCTTTATAAGGTTTGCCAGAAGTGTGTGTATGTGTGTTGGTGTTGTTGTAGATGCTAAAATCCCAGTTTGGCTTTTGTTTTGTATTGTTTTGTTTTGTTTTGTTTTCCCCGAGACTGGGTCTTGCTGTGTAGCCCTGGCTGTCCTAGAACTCACTCTGTAGACCAGGCTGGCCTGGAACTCAGAGGTTTGCCTACTTCTGCCTCCCAAGGGCTGGGATTACAGGCGTGTGCCACCACTGCTGGACTACGAAGGTGTGTCAATCCCGCATCAACCCTTCTGTCCCTGTACCCCTTTTGACACCCATCGCAAAAGCCTCAGTACCACCGTTACACACATGCCTCCTCCGTGCTGCAGTAGAGTTCGGTGTGTGTTGGGAGTGTTGAGACAGGGTCTTCTTGCTTCTAGCCCAAGCTGACCTAGAAACACCTGCAACTTCTTTTTTCCACCTCTCGAGATTGTCACCATGCCCAGCTTGCACGGCATCATTCTGAGCCCCACAATCTCAATGTGAAGGGTTTCTTTCTCCGAGATGGTCCCCACAGTCTCTGCTCCAATGCATTCCCTTCCATATGGATAATGACTCCCCGAGTCTCAGGCTGCACAGGATAAGAGAAGCTTCCTCAAATCCTGCCAGGATTTGAATTTTTATTGCCGGGTGTGGGGCGGTGATGCCCACCTTTAATCCCAGCATTTAGGGGGTAGAGGCAGGTGGATCTCTGTGAGTTCAAGGCCAGCCTGGTCTATAGCAGAGAGTTTAGAACAGCCAGGGCTACAGAGAACCCCCCCCCATGGGGCTGCGGGGCAAGGGGACTTCCTCTCACTACCTTCACCTTCTCTGGGACCATGGAAGATGCCGGTACCCAAGACAGAATCCTAGGCTACCCGCTTGTTTGGACTACGGACTAGATGGCAGAGAAAGACGTACATACCCAAAGTGTGTGCCATCTCGGTCAATGAAGTAGCGGCCCTCGGAATCCGTGGGGATGTAATGCCGCCCGCTGAACATGGCAGCCAACATGGTGTCTTCATAGCGCCGTAGAGTTGACAGGCGGGTGGTAAAGTGAGCCCCTCCAACGTTAAGGGGGACCACCTCAGGAAACTGGAAAGGAACCACCACAGCTTTCAGACTGGCAAGGTAACAAGCACTGGGTTCCTCAGTGTCAGTTGGCCTAGGACTAACGGCTGTCCCACCATTCACTTGGTCATCACAAACTTAGGGACCATCTGAACACTGTCTCCACCCCGCCACCCCCTCTCTCCTTGAGTATCAGTCACCAAGTCCTACTCATTCTTATAGCTCTTAAATGATGTCTCCTTTCCAGCACTAGGGAGGCAGACGCAAGCGGATCACTGTGAGTTCGAGGCCAGCCTGGTCTACAACACCAAAACACTAAAAAAAGAAAGAAAGAAAGAAAGAAAAAGAAAAAGTGTGTGGCCAGGAATAAGGAAATAAAGATGATAAGTTCGGGAGGTAGGAGAAGATGGAATCTGTCAGAGACTGAAGGGTTAGGGTCAAGGGAGACTTTTTTTTGTTTTTTTGTTTTTTTGAGACAAGGTCTCTCTGGGTTATCTTGGCTGTCCTTGACTCACTTTGTAGACCAGGCTGGCCTCCAACCCACAGCGACCCGCCTGCCTCTGCCTCCCTAGTGCTGGGATTAAAGGTGTGCACCACCACACCCAGTGCCACACACACTCTTTTTTTTGTTTTGTTTTATTTTATTTTTTTTATTTATTTATTTATTTATTTTGGTTTTTTTTCGAGACAAGGTCTCTCTGCATTAGCCTTGGCTGTCCTGGACTCACTTTGTAGACCAGGCTGGCCTCGAACTCACAGCAATCCGCCCACCTCTGCCTCCCGAGTGCTGGGATTAAAGGTGTGCGCCACCACGCCCGGCTGCCACACACACTCTTAAGAGTCTCCTCCTGCCCAGCCAGCAGATGAAACTGCCAAATGTGGTGATGTAGGTTGTTCCCTGAGTCAGTCCCTGGATGAGAGTCGCCTGTCAGCCCAGGTGTGTGTCCTTTTCCTAGTTTACACCAAGGCATCACAGAGTTAGCAGCACTGGCTCATTCTGCAAGTCTCTATCCTGTGGCCACTGCTGCTCTTTCATCCTTCAGGTGTCCCCTGGACAGAATTACGGACGTATTCCTCTGTGATGCCCTCACTACGTGGCACACTCTCGTCAATTCCATTGTCAACCCACCTTACTAGATGCCAAGCATGCCAAAGCTAGGAGTGCGTGTGCGCTCGCTAGCTGGGAATAGAGACCAGTAGCTGCTTTTCAATGCACTGAAGGAGCCATTCCTTCTCCTTTTTCCCCTCTCAAGACAGGGTTACTCTGTGTAGCCCTGGCTGTTCTGGAACTTACTTTGTAGACCAGGCTGGCCTGGAACTCACAGAGATCCGCCTACCTCTGCCTCCAGAGTGTGCTGAGATTAAAGGCGTGAGCCATCACGCCCAGCTGATCCTTTTCTTTTTATGCAGAGATTTACAGATGCTATTCCAGAGCCCTGGCTGAGCTTCGCTCTCCTCAGTACCTACCCCACTCCATTCGCTCCCCTCAATCTACACTGGCCAATTAGTCTCCAAGTCAACTAAGGCTCTAGCGGCAGAGACTAAGTGAGGACAGGGAAATCACAGTCAAGGTTAGCCTTGAGAACCTCACAAGGGTCTCTTTCTGAAATGCTTGAGATTTTTTTTTTCATTTTGTTTATTTGTTTTTGCTTTTTCTAAGACAGGGTTTCTCTGTATAACAGCCCTGGCTGTTCTGGAACTCACTCTGTAGACCAGGCTGGCCTCAAACTCACAGAGATCCACTTGCCTCTGCCTCCCAAGTGCTTGAGAATTTTAAAAACTCACTGCTGTGTTTTCTCCAAACTATATTGGAAAGAACTGTTTCCAGTTCTAACTTTCCCACCAACTAAATTTTATGCCAGGATAAATTTTATCCTAGAATGCTTATTTTCCCCAGTGTTACATCTCTCTAGCTGTGGTGAAAGTTTGAAGTCTATATATTTACCTAAACAGCCCTTTCCCCCAGTTTCCACAAATCCTTTGTTAAAAAAATTAATAACAAAGACACAGCTGTGCATGGTGTCGCACTCCTTTGATCCCAGCTATTGAGAGGCAGTGCCAGGGAAACCTCTTGAGTTCTAGACCAGTGAAGGGTCTACATAGTGAGACCCTTCTTCATTAAAAGAAAAAAAAAAGACAGGAACAGATTAAATAAAACTTACTTACCTAAGACCTGTCTTACAGTAAAGACTAAAATTCACACACACAAAAAGATACACAATTCTGTCTAAATATGAACTCAACCTTTTTTTTTTTTTTAAATTTGAGACCAGATCTCTCTGCATAGCTCTGGTTCTCTTCTCTTAAAACTCACTCTGTAGACCAAGTTGGCCTCCAACTCACAGAGATCCATTTTCTGCTGCCTCTGAGTGATGAGATTAAAGGTGTGTGCCACCATGTCCAGCAAACTCAACTCTCACACTCACAGTGCAAAATGCATTCTCCTTTTCTATAGAAACTCGAAGCCCAAATCTATGCATATGTCAAGACTTAAGTGTCATCTTGGTATGTTGCTTTGCACTTCTGTCATTCCTCTTTAAAGGTAGTTCCTACTAATCTACCTAGTTGCACTGTATGTGAAACAAACAAAAACTAACTGAAAAGAGTCCTAGCGCTCATGTGATTCACAGGAAGCTGGGGCTGAACACCTGACCCAGTCTATCGGGTTGTGTGTCCTTTCCTTCAAACCACAACTTTTGCCCAATGACAATGCACAAAAAGAAGAAAAAAAAAAAGGCACCACTGTGTTGGCTCTTTTCCCTGACTGCAGAGTTATGTCTAGAATTTTGCTTATTTTCACAAGTCTCCCACAATGCTGGCAATTCCGGCCTTCTAACTCTAACACAATACTTTCTGCTGCCCAAGAGCCTCGCCCAGGCTTTGGACAACTCTGTCTGCTGAGTCTCCACTTCCGTCTCCAACTTCATATCTACCTTAAGGGTGAGTTCAGGTGTAAGTGTCACACACACACACACACACACACACACACACACACACACACACGGGGGACAGCCCACAGTACAGCAGCAGCTAACGGAAGACCCGAATCCCCGCCCCTCAATCTCTGCTTTAGAGTTCAAGCCGTTTTGCCCTCCACTTCCTGAACTTATCTCCTTTACGCCCTTGCCCATGCTGTTTTCTTTGCACCAAAGCATCTAGCACTCACTTCTGTCCATCTGGCATATGATATTAGCCTCATGTGGTAATAAAGACTGTTCGCTGCATAATGGCGCCTGGGTGAGAGTGGCCCGATCAACTCAGGTGTGTCCTTTTCCTAAATCATACCAAAGTACCATATGGGTTATCAGCACACAGTTTCTTACACCACTCCCTGGGCAGCTGGAGGATACATCTGAGCGCCCCAGACCCTCTTTTCGGATTGACTGTATGGCCCATGCGAAGTGTTGAGGAGTCCGGAGACCTCCTCTAGTTGACAAAGGTGAGACATGGGATACAGGATGGAACTGAACATCCTGGGAAGGAGGGACCTGGGGTGCAGGTGACCCCGGGAAGGGAGGACACACCTAGTGCAGGACTGGCATCAGGGGTGGATAGCTCCTTAGGAGGCTCGCCTCCCAAGGTCGGCTCTGCAAGCACCTGCCTCTCCCTAGCTTTCCCATCAGTTCTCCCTTCCCCCATCGCTCGATCCAGGTACCTCCTGGGGCATCAGGGGCAGCCCGTGCCCCGCCTGCGTGGCCGTAGGAGTGGCCGGCTCCAAGAAGTCGTCCTCGGCTTCGGAGCTGGACATGGCACCGTCCGAGTGACGGCTGTCTGGCTCCCGCCCGGTGACTACCACCATCCCTCTGGCTCTGGGCGGTGGGCGCGGCTTCGAGTAGGCGGGTGGGCGGAGGCCTGAAAAACTAAAGTCAAGCAGTGCCTGACATGACTAGATGGGCCGCCGGCGGGCGCTAGACGCCGAGGGCCTGCGCGCAGATAGGATGTCGGGTGCTGCCCTCCAACAGTCTTAACGACCACCGCGCCTACAGTTAGTCGTTGGTCTGACCTAGCCGCCTCCTGCTATTGGTCGAGCCTTTGCTGGCTCCGCCCTGATTGTCAGGAGGCTCGCCCAATCACAGGGGAAACAATTCGGCCTTAAGGCGAAGCGGCCACTGGCTTAACCAACTCTGATTGGCTCTCCGGTTGACAAGCGCGCGCGCGACGTCGGCCCGCTTGAGGGTGGGGAGTTGGCTGAGGGGAGGTGATCACCAAGCGCCGACCTCGATCAGCCACCACCGCGTGGACCTCGAGCTGCAAATCGGAAACGGGCGCTTCTTGCTATTGGCCGAAATTTCACTTGGCTCCTGCTGTGATTGGCAAGGGCATCGTCCAATCATAGGGGAAACACGTCCGGCTTCTCTTGCTCCACTCTGATTGGCTCTCTGACTAACGGGAGCGCTACCTCCCTTGGTCCAGACCGCTTACCTAGAGGCGCGGTTCTCCCTGCGCGGAGCGACCACAGCGCAGGTAGCATCTCTAGCCTGACTCCTGCCGTTGGCACAGTCCCATGAGCCCCGCCCTGATTGTTAAAGGTCTGGTCCAGCCACAGAGGAAACACGTTCAGGCCACTGACAGCCGGCTTGCTGATGGGTCCCACTCTTACTGGCCAAGTAACGGGCACGCGTTCTGCATTCCCCGACGTTTAATGACAGCGCTGGTCCAGGGCGAGGCCATCGCAAGAACCGCATCCTGCTATTGGCTGTGTCCTCGCTGGCTCTGCCCCTGATTAGCAGGAAGCTCACTCATAGGGGCAGCGCCTTGGTCCCACTTTCGTTGGCTCTTTAACTAGGGAGCGGGAAGCTCCAGGCCATTTTGTCTTACCATTCTTGTGGGTCCTGGGCAAGGGCCCAGGAATAGCTGGTTTGTCTCTGTGGCAACGGGTCATCTTCTTCCTTCTTCCTTCCTTCTTCCTTCCTCCTCCTCCTCCTCCTCCTCCTCCTCCTCTCCTTCTTCTTCAAGACAGGGTTTCTCTTGTAGTCCTCGCTGTCCTGAACTCACTTTGTAGACCAGGCTGGCCTCGAACTCACAAGGGATCCGCCTGCCTCTGCTTCCCGAGTGCCAGGATTAAAGGTGTGCGCCCCCACGCCAGGCTGACTGGCTCTTCTTGACCATGGGCACGGCTACTGTGCTAGCTCTTTTTTCCATGAATTCACACGGGACTCAGAAGGAAAAACTGTCAGGCTTGGTTGCTCACATCTTTAATCGCAGTGACTTGGGAGGCCTAGACGGATTTTAGAGACTTCAACTCTCATCTATAACATCATCATCAACAACAACAATAATAAAGCTGGTCATGGTGACTCACTGCTATAATCCCAGTACTTGGGAGGCAGTGACAATAAATTCAGTAGTCAAGACTAGCCTCGGCTTTGTAGCAAGTTTGAGTCCATCTCAGGTTGCATGAGACTGCTAAAAACAAAAACAACAAAACAAAAAACACAAAAAAGGAAAGAAAGAAAAAAAACCACAGAAGAAAAAAGTAAACTCAAGTTAGGAGGCATTGAGGTCCTCCCTTGACAGTTTGTCCTCCCGACACCGCGGCAAAGAAGCCGTATGTAGACCACAAGACAGCCAACAGAACTGCTGCTTCAAGAGCAGTCCCGAGGACCCACCCCTACCCGCACTCCCCCCCCCAAGCAGAGCCCGCCCCCTTCTCGCTCTAACCTAGCCAGACCAGCTGCCTCCTATTTGTTTAAATTGACCAATAAGAAATAAGGGGATGGAGACCGGCACTACACCACCAATAGACATACTCAAGCGCTCCTGTAGGGCTGGGTTTCGGAATCCCTTCGCCACTGGCCAGGCGTCTCGTCTCTGCCTCCGCCTCCCTCCCTCCCTCCCTCCCTCCCTCCCTCTCTCTCTCTCTCTCTCCCCTCTCTCTCCTCTCTCTCCTCCCTCTCCCTCTCCCTCTCTCTCTCTCCCTGTGTGTGGCTTTAATAAAACTTGGCCAAGTGCCGAGCCATTGCCCTTCCTGCTTTGTCATTCTTTCAACTGGACAGAGAAAAAGAAGCTATACCTGCAACTCTAGATGACCTCACCAGGATGGCATCATTACCTCTGCACCAGAAGATCGATGGAAGCAGGCTCTTCCAGAACGATCTTCTTACCTAGCCAGATGACCCACTTGATGCAACATACCGTGGTCCTGCCGTGACCGTGTGACCTCTGTTGGGAGAGGCTCCTTTAGAAAAGCCCTGTGCTAGGCTGGGGAGATGGCTCAGAAGTTAAAAGCACTGTCTGTTCTTCCAAAGGCCCTGAGTTCAATTCCCAGCATCCACATGGTGCCTCACAGCCATCTATGAGATCTGGTGCCCTCTTCTGGCATACGGGCAGAACACTGTATACATAATAAATAAATAAATCTAAAAAAAGAAAGAAAGAGAAGGAAAGAAAGAAAAAAGCCCTGTGCCTCTCAGCAGTTCCCATAGGCTTTTTGTTACCTGCCCCAATAAACCACTTCAAGAGAAAATCAGATGTTTAACCAACGGGTGGGGCCACATTGGGAGAAGAAAGGGTGAAGGAGTCCAATTACCTCCAAGTTCATCTGATAATCGACACAAATTTTAGGCTTCAGAAGATGCCAAGCTGGGACAGAGGAGAAGACATGCACGTAAGGTGGCAGCCCAGTCAATACGTAGGCTATCTTGGTTTTGACTCTGTAAGATGGTCCAAAGAAATCCTTTCAGCGTGAGACAAGCTGCTTAGGATCATCCCCGCTCCAGACGCGGCCTCCCTATCACAGACAATTGCTCCCGTGGCCTGTGAGCGGGCATCTATGCTGTGAGCCTCGGCTGTTCCTAGAATCCAAGGTGACTTTCAGATTTTTATTTTTTTTATTTTTTTTATTTTATTTGTATTGTTGTTTGCCTATGTGTATGTCTGTGAGAGGGTATCAGATCATCTGGAACTGGAGTTACAGACAGTTGTGAGTTGCCATGTGGTTGCTGGGAATTGAATTCAGGACCTCTGGAAGAGTAGCCAGTGCTCTTAACCGCTGAGCCATCTCTCCAGCCCGACTTTCAGATTTTGAACAATGGCTGAACACCTTTATGAACAAGACATTGTCAAGAGTGGACAGTGAGATGCTGCCTCAGTTAGCCATCTTTTTGCCTTCGGTGGTGAGGGGAACTGGGACAGGTTTAGGCAGATACTCAAGTGGTTAACCAACCAGGACTTTAACACAAAAGAAAAGGAGGCACAGGACACAGAAGACAAAATGAGGACAGAAATGAGTCAGGCTTTTGTGGGTGAGTATGTGCAGGTGCCCTCGGAGGCCAGAAGAGGGCATCAGATCCCCTGGAGCTCGGGTTACAGGTGACTCTAGCGGGCCAAGGTGGGTGCTTGGATCAAACTCAGGTCCTCTGAAGAGCAGCACGTGCTCTTAACCACTGCCTCATCGCTCCAGCCCAGACTTTAGCTTTTGGTTGTTGGTGTCGTTGGTTTGTTGTTATGTTATATGTGTTTAATTTTTGTTTTTTGAGACAGGGTTTCTCTGTGTAGCCCTGGCTGTCCTGGAACTCCCTCTGTAGACCAGGCTGGCCTCGAACTCAAGATCCACCTGCCTCTCCCTCCCTAGTGCCAGTATTAAAGGTGTGCACCACCACCACCCTGCTAAAGTGTTTTCTTTCTTTCTTCTTCTTCGTTTTGTTGTTGTTGTTGTTGTTGTTGTTGTTGTTTGTTTGTTTGTTTTTCAAGACAGGGTCTCTGTGTAGTCTTGGCTGTCCTGGATTCACTTTGTAGACCAGGCTGGCCTCGAACTCACAGCAATCTGCCTGCCTCTGCCTCCCTAGTGCTGGGATTAAAGGCATGCGCCACCACACCCAGCGCTAAAGTGTTTTCATTGCAACAAAATTCGGTTTAGGTAACAAATAATTTTGTTATCATTTCTCCACTCTGCCAGAGGGTCCCTTAGGAATCCATGTGAGAAAATCATGTAGAAGACAATTATTCTGATAAAGGAATGAAAATTCCAGTAAGGTAGCCCTCACCTGCAGGCCCTTGCTGAGATGAGAAGACTGAGGCCATAAGAGTTTGAGGCCAGATAGGGATACATAGTGAGACCTAAAAAAAAAAACAGTTGAGGTTGTAGTTTAGTTGGTAAGGTACCTAACACACACTAATCCTGGGTTCCACCCCTAGTAATATGTTAAATACATATTGTGGTAATAATAGACATAAAACTTGGACCAGTGAGGTGGTTCATCTGGTGAGGGCACTTGTCACTGCCCTGTACCCGAACACTGGCACCCACATGGTAAGAGAGAAGCACCTCCTTTAAGCTGTCCTCCAACCCCCACGTGCACACCGTGGCACATACACACATAAACAGAAAAATGAAACTGATAATTCCCAGCACTCAGGAGGTAGAAACAGGAGGATCAGAATTTGAAGGTTAGCAGGGTGTGATGGCGCACGCCTGTGATCCCAGCACTCTGGGAGGCAGAGGCAGGTGGATCTTTGTGAGTTTGAGGCCAGCTTGGTCTACAAAGCGAGTCCAGCACAGCCAAGGCTACACAGAGAAACCCTGTCTTGAAAAAACAAAGAAACAAACAAACAAGAAATAGAAGGCTATTCTCAGCTACAGAGTGGGCTTGAGGCTAGGATGGGCTATCTGAGACCATGGCTTTAAAATGAAAGTGAGCTGAGTGGTGGTGGCGCACGCCTTTAATCCCTGCATTTGGAAGGCAGAGGCAGGTGGAGCTCTGTGAACTGGAGGCCAGCCTGGTCTACACAGGGAGTTACAGGACAGCTGTAGCTACAACACAGAGAAACCCAATCTTGAAAAACCAAAATGAAAACCAAACAAACAAACAAAAAAAATTGGGGTGGTGGGGGCAGGAAGAGAAAGGAAGGAAAGAAAATAGGAAGTCCCAAAATGTCAGGGGAGAGGGACAAGGCATACACAATCAATTTTATGCACCGTTGTCTTCTATTCCTGCCGAGTGTTTCCTTTAGGAATGTACTTTCCCATTTGGTTTTGTTTATACAGTTTGGGAAATCCAAGGTCAGCAGCCTGGAGTGAGGGCTGCTGGGAAGGGAGGATAAAGGAGCCAGTCAGGGAGGGAGGACAGTTTGCTGGCAGGGAGCAGTTACTGTCCACACCACTCCAGGGTGACTTCCAGCCAGCTCACAGGGAGGCCGCAGAAGGGCCCAGGAGCCTCTAAGGATGTGCTGGGCGGCACATAAACATGCAGAAATCAGTGCTGCTCAGAGAACAGAGGCCGTTGTGCCCCAGAAGAATTCTACCCCCAAGAATCAGTTGGTTTTTTTTAAAATCACATGACACCAAACCCTGAAATTAGGCACTCAGTTTTCTACCAACTCTCCCCCAAAGAAAATTTTATATTTTATTTTATTTGGGCTTTTCGAGACAGGGTTTCTCTGTGCAGCCTTGTCTGTCCTAGACTCATTTTTGTAGACCAGGCTGGCCTCGAACTCACAGCATCGGCCTCCTCAGTGCTGGGATTAAAGCGTGCACCACCACACTCGGCCAAAATTTTTATTTTTTTAAAGAAAGGAACCTTGAGTACTCAATTAGTTGGTATTTACTCTCCTAATTTTATTTTTCTTTATGTGTCTCTTCATGCTTATGCACCTGTGTATGGGTACCTGCAGAGGCCAAAAGAGAGGGTCAGATACCAGGTAGCTGGCTGTGAGCCGCCCATGATGAGAGCTAGGAGCTGAAGTCAGGTTCTCCAGAAAAACAGCAAGTGCTCTTAGCTGCTAGCTGTATTTTCAATCTCTATTTTATTTTGAGACACGGCCTCACATATCCCAGACTGGCCTGCAGCTCCCTAAGGAGCTGGGATGGCTTTGAACTTCTAACACACACACACACACACACACACACACACACACACACACACACCTCCACCACACGCATAAACCATTACACCTGACTTACCAGCTCTGAAGCTCTGGCATTTGTTTGCAAGTGAATTCTGCTGAGTTCTTTTAGCTGGCTAGATAATGTAAGGCATGGGGAAATACTGGTCCAGAGGCAATATAGGATTAAAACAGCGGGAGTCTAGATCAGCCAGGCGATCTCCAGGCTTGGCGAGCCTTTTCCTTTCTCTCACTGTAGCAGAAAAGCAACCACAGACAAGACCAAAATGAGTGTGTGTGGCCAGATTTGGCTCCCTCACTTACCACCTCTGAGAGGAGAGAGAGAGAGAGAGAGAGAGAGAGAGAGAGAGAGAGAGAAATCCCAGCCTCAGTGCGATCTCCTCAAACCAGCTCTATCCCAGTTACACAGAGGGACTCCGCGTCATTCCTGAATCACATTTCAATTATCTAGTAGGGAAGAGAAAGACTTTGAAGCCATCACAAGTGCTAAACTCTACTCAAGGGAAAGGTTAGGTAGTAAGTCATTAGAAATGTAAAGCCGGGCATGGTGGCGCACGCCTGTGATCCCAGCCCTCAGGGAGGCAGAGGCAGGAGGATCTCTGCTGAGTTTGAGACCAGCCTGGTCTACAGAGCAAGTTCCAGGACAGCTAGGGTGACTCAGAGAAGCCCTGTCTTTAAAAAACAAACAGAAAAAAAAAAACAAAGAAAGAATGAATATAAATGTGTTGAGCCAGGTGGGGTGTTATATGTCTTGTGCCCCAGCACCTGAGGCAGGGGGATCAGCAGTTCAAGACAGATCTCAGCTATCTAGAAAATTCAACACCAGCTGAGGACACATGAGAATATAACTCTAAAAAAGGAAACCACCCTCCCCCCCCACCCTCCCCAAAAATAAGAAAAGAAAAAAAAGGCGAGGAGGTAGCACTATGTATGTTTATGGGTGCATATCAGGCACATTATTCAAAGCTATGTTTTGTTTTCTACCCATCCATAGGTTTAGAGAATTCAATCTCTTGGTTCCCCCCACCCACTGCCCACCCATCCCATCTTCATCCATGTTTGGGGACTGGAGAGATGGCTCAGCAGTTAAGAGCACTGATCTCTCTTCCAGAGGACCCGGGTTCAACTCCCAGGGCTCACAACCACCTCTTAACTCCAGTCTCAAAGGACCTGATGCCCTCTTCTGGCCTCTGCGGGTACCAGGCACTCACATGGTACACAGACATAGATGTAAGCAAAACACCCAGACATGTAGAAACAAATACAAACCTTAAAACTGTTTTTCTGGGTGTTTCCGGGAGAGTCTCCTGTAGCCCAGGACAGTCTCAAGCTCTTACGCGGTCCACAGTGACCTTAACGTCTTGATCCCCCTGCCCCCAAACCTAAAGTACTGGTGTTACAAGTGTGTGCCACCACACCCAGCTCATTTTTAAAAAATAAGCTCATTGCAGTGGACTTTGTTGTAGACAAAACTTTATAATTTTTGTTATTTTTTTTTAATTTTTAAAGATTTATGAGTGTCTTTCTTGTGTGCATGCGTGTGTGTGTGTGTACCAAACGCCTAACTGGAGGTACAGGTATCTGTGAGACACCATGTAGCTGCCGAGACCTGCACCTGAGTCCTCTGTAAGAGCAACACGTGTTCTTAACCATCGGGCCAGAGCTCCAGCACCATGTCTTTTTAAATTATTTTTTTTTTCATCTATTTATTTTTACTTATTCTGTGTGGTCAGGGGGCAATGTGTAGGATTTCTGTTCTCTTCTCCCAGCATGTGGGGCCCTGGGATAGAACTCAGGCACCGGGCTGAGTGGTGGCCAGCATTGCTCACTGGGGCCCAAGGAGACAAAGCTTTCACACAGCCATGATCTAGCTGCTCCCTAAGCGCAAACTTTCCCAGAGTCCGCAGTCATTCCACGTTCAGCCAGCAGAGGGCACTTTATGCTTTCCCTATCAGAGCGTGAGGTCATTTCTACACTGTGCAGCCACAAAACAGAGGCTTCGCTCTGAAAATTAACCAACCCTAGAGCCATAGTATTAACTCTGCCAAGGATGAGACGTATTTATTTTTCTAAGAAGACAGGGCCAGGCGTGGTAGTGAGCTCCTGAGAACTCGCACCTGAAGGGCTTAGGTAAGAGGATGAAGTTTCAAGATCATCTTTGGCTACCCGAGGCCAGAAATAAAGCCAGAAATAAAAAAATATTAAAAGAAGCCTTAGCCAAGTGTGGTGGTGCACGCCTTTAAAGCCAGCACTTGGGAGACAGAGGCAGGTGGATCACTGTTAGTTTGAGGCCAGCCCTGTCTACAAAGTGAGTCTAGGACAGCCAAGGCTACACAGAGAAACCCTGTCTTGAAAAACAAAACAAAACAGAACAAAACAAAAAAGGGAAAAAAGAAAGTAAAGGAAAAAAGCCTTATATAAGTTTCACATATTCCCTCCCACCCCCCCCCTCTCTCTCTCTCTCACACACACACACACACACACACACACACACACTGCTCAAAATCATGAACTGCCTTTGTCAGGATTCAAACCTTAAGGAGGAAAAACATGAGTCCTAAAGGAATAAAATGTACTTTGTTTACCCAATTGCACAGTAAAGAGTGTTTTCTATGCAAACACATGGGGTCCGGGAAGGCTACACGGAACAGGGACAATACAGCTGAAGCAGCAGCCCAACCCCTACACAGCCAAGACAAGCCAGGACTTTTAGTTCTTTAGAAATAGATTTTGAAGCTAGACTTGATGACATGTTTGTAATCTCAGCACTCAGGAAACAGAGGCAAGAGGATTTTAAGTTTGAGACTAGCCTGGGCTACATAGTGAATCCTGTTTCAAAAAGCGAACATTGCCCATGCAGAGAACCAGAGTTTAGCGCTCATTATGTGTATCGCGGGGCTCACAACCAGTTTTAACTCTAGCATTGAGGAATCTGATGCCCTCTTCTGGCCTCCATGGGCACTGCACTCATGTTTGTATACACACACACACACACACACACACACACACACACACACACACATTAAAAATAAATCTTTAAAAATAAAAAGACTCAAAGCAACAACAAAAACCAAAGCTGATTTTGAACCCAAACCAGCCCATTTTTGGTAGCTAATACTAGAAGCTTTGTGACTGCTTGGAATAAGGGTTTATGTATATTTTTTCTTGATTTCCACCACAGCCTTAAGTCCCGAGAACAGTAACCGCCTAGAGTTCTTAGCACACGATCATGCCTGTGAAATTACTAAGTCCAGGGTGGTATTTAAAAAGTTCCCATAAGTACTAATGATGAGTAAAGAAAAAAAAAGATTCTTGTGGAAAGATGGTCATTGAAAGGTCTAAGTGATCATTAAGACACAGGCTCTGGGTCCAGGCTGCCTGCACTTGCACTCCACCCCCACGCTTCCTCAGTGGGTAACTTTGCCCAAGATACTTTATTGCCCCGAACTTATTCATTATCTTGACAAATGTAGGTCCCAGCACAGCACCCACCCTCTGAGTTGTACAGTGCAGGCCCCAGCTCCAGGCAAAGCGCTTTGGACTGGGCCTTGGCCTTGAGGAGTTCTTGGTGACCCTGTTCAGAATGACTGGTTACTCAATTACTGTATTTTCCCCTTCCATTCTTTGCATTTTTATTTTTAAAAACAAATATTAGGTTTTATGTGTGGGAGTGTTTTGCCGGTATGTTTGTATGTACACCATGGCTGCTGTGCCCAAGGACAGAAGAGGGTGTTAACTGGGAGCCACCTTGTAGGTCCTGGGAACTGAACTTGGGTTCCGTGCAAGAGAGACAAGCATTCAGAGCCACTGAGCCGTTTCTCTATTGTTTTATTCTGAGAAAGGTTCCCATGTAGCCCAGGCTGGCTTGGAGTTCACGATGTTCTCTGTTTAGTCTCCTAAGTGATGGAGTCACAGGCATGTACTACCACGCCCAGCTACTGTTTTCTCTTCATAGCCCAGGCTTGCCTGACTTCAATATGTATCTCAGGTTGGTCCGAGAAGTTGGCATCCTCCTGCCTCAGCTTCCCAGTTGCTTGGCTCTATCCAGCTATCTCTTCCGCAATTTTACTCTGGTCGCTTTTCACTTATTCTATGGGGCTTCATTTGATTCTATGAACTCCTAAGTCTTCCCAAATACAGACATGTTTGTAAAATGATGAAGGACACTTGGCAGGGTAAGGCGGGAAGATGGCCACAAGTCTGAAGGCTACCTAGTGTGGTATAGTGAATTCCAGGCCAACCTAGGCTACAGAGTAAGCTCCTGTCTGAAAAATAAATAAATAGATGAGCCAGGCAGTGGTGATGCATGCCTTTAATTCCAGCACTCGGGAGGTAGAAGCAGGTGGACTGCTGTGTTCAAGGCCAGCCTTGTCTAAAGTGAGTCCCCAGGACAACCAGGGATACAATGAGAAACCCTGTCTTGAAAAACTAAAACCAACCAACCAAACAAAATTAAAAAGCTGGGAGTGGTGGCACAGGCCTTTAATTCCAGCATTCAGGAGGCAGAGGCAGGTGGATCTCTGTGAGTTCGAGGCCAGCCTGGTATACAGAGTGAGCTCCAGGACAGCAAGGGCTACACAGAGAAGCCTTGTCTTGAAAAAATAAGAATAATAAATAAACAGACAAATAATATGAAATGCTAAGCCAGATCCGATGGTGCACGCCTATAATCTTAGAACTTGGAGGCAGAGGCAGCTGGATCTCTGTGAGTTTGAGGCCAGCCTGGTCTACAAAGTGAGGCCAGGACAGCCAGGGCTACACGGAGAAACCCTGTCGCGAAAAACAAAACAAATACATATATACATACATACACACACACAGCAAATGCTAAGCCAGGTACAGTGGTACATACCTATAGTCCCAGGACTCAGGAAGGCAGAGGTAGGTGGATTGCTGTGAGCTAGAGGCCACCTTGGTACACAAAGTGAGTCCAGGACATCCAAGGCTACACAGAAAAACCTGTCTTGAAAAACAAATACATACATACATACATACATACATACATACATGCATACATACATACAAAATGCTGAAAGGAATCTCTTATGTCATTTGGAAAAGAAATGCCTTTCTTTATAAAGCTCAAGAAATACATCCTTAGAGTAGAGCCAAGCATGGTGGCTCACATCTATAACCCTGGTAGAGGGGTTACTAAAATTTTGGGGACAGCCCTGGCCTATGGAACGAGACCCTGTCAAAAGAAATAAAGAAAGGAAGAAAGGAAGGAAGGAAGAAAGAAAGAAAGAAATAAAGAAAGAAAGAAAAAAGAAGCAAACAAAGAAACAAACAAAGAAACAAAGAAAGGGAAAGAAAGAGAAAAAAGGAATATACTTAAGCCGGAAAAAGATTTTGTGAAGAAAGGGTTCGCAGGCCAGCCCCATCATAGACTTTTATCCAGCCGTGACCGGGTTCTGTCCTTTAGGAACCTGGCGAGGTATTAATAGGTCACTTGGGGTGTGAGACAAACATGGGCTTAAGAAGAACACTAAGAACTCTGTTGGGGGTAAGGAGTCTATTACAAGTTATTAACACTGTGGACAGACAGATAGACAGACAGACAGAGAGCATGATAAGCTGGACTGAGAAATGGGGCACACATGGCACAAGCCGGGGTCTATTTTGTGAAGATGGGAGCACAAGCCTGCAGCCAGGCTCTCCCATGCCCAGGCAGGAGGCAGAAAGTGAGCAGGGCGTAGACGTGTGGCCACCATGGCCCGCTTCAGTTAGCTAACTCCGCCGGGTCAGGGATCCGGCCACACGGAAGCCTGCTAGCCAGGGCCAGGGATCCGGCCACACGGAAGCCTGCTAGCCAGGGCCAGGGATCCGGCCACACGGAAGCCAGTTAGCCAGGGTCAGGGATCCGGCCACACAGAAGCCGGTTAGCCAGGTCTCAGTAGGAGCCTGCTGGGGTCTAAGGGAAGGCTACTGCTGTCCTGCGGCCTGCTGAGCAAGCGGATTCTAGCACTACAGGGCACACCTCGGAAGGTTGTACCCACGCCTGGCTCTGGCCACTCTGCTTCCTGGGCAGCCACTATCCCTCACGTTCTCTCCATAATGAGCCAAAACCAAACCAAACCCCTTTTCTTCCTGTGAAGCTGTTTCTGTCAAGAGTCTTGGTCACAGCAGTGCAAAGGTAACTCCCCAGGTGTCTAGCGGTAACACAGGAGCGAGGAGAATCTTCCAGAGGACATGGGACTTGCAGAGACCTCAGGATAAAGAGGTGGCTATGAGGCTAGGAGCAGAGGGGAGACATGGTGGGACAGAGCAGAGGGCCGGGGCTGGGACACAGCGGAGTGTGAGCTCTGTGCCCAAGGAGGTGGGGACGTCTAAAGTGGACAGAGTCAGGACAAGAGCGGGACTGGAGATACTGTCCGGATTAGCTGCTGTGATGGTGTCTTGATGACAGGCAGAGAATTCTTTTTTTATTTTTTTATTTTTTTTTCCTCCTTTATTAATTTATTCTTGTTACATCTCAATGGTTATCCTATCCCTTGTATCCTCCCATTCTTCCCTCCCTCCCATTTTCCCCTTATTCCCCTCCCCTATGACTGTTCCTGAGGGGGATTACCTCCCCCTGTATATGTTCATAGGGTATCAAGTCTCTTCTTGGTGACCTGCTGTCCTTCCTCTGAGTGCCACCAGGTCTCCCCGTCCAGAATTCTTTGATTAGGGTTGGGACGAAGGAGCTGGAGGGTGACAGAGGAAGACAGCTGACATCAACCTCTGGACACACACACACACACACACACACACACACACACAGAGACACATACACACACACACACACACACCACACACACACACACACACACACAGAGACACATACACACACACACACACACACACACACAGAGACACATACACACACACACACACACACACACACACACACACACACACACCACACACACACACACACACACCACACACACACACCACACACACACACACACACACACACACACACACACACACACACGGAAGGGACAAAAAGAGAGGAAAGAGGGAGGGAGGGAGGGGAGAGGGGAGGGGATGGGAGAGAGGCACCTATGATGCAGCCACAGAGGGAGCTGGGTCAGCACCACTTGAGGTCTGTGCCTCTGAAGGACAGCACTGAAACCGTAACTATTGAATGCTTCACATTTAAGCTTTTATTTTGAAAAATAAAATACAAAAGTCATTAGGTTGTAAATGTATACAGTAATTTCCCAACGTCTCTGAAACAATGCAATGAATTATTTAAATAATTAAGGTATTTACTAGTATCCACATCAATACATTGAAACAGGCACGAGTGTTCTACAAAACACTGGAACGCGTACAGACAACCTATTCTGAGCGAGACTGCCAGATTTTGTTAACAGGCCGCCGTCTTTCAACTCTCCTTCCCTTGAAATTACAAACTGGAATCTGGTAAGAAAAGACAAGGACAAGAAGAGCTGTGACGGAACTGTGTCCCTGCTGGGCTCCCCCTCTTGAGGGCCATCACTCAGGGAGGCCTCGGGGACAGGAGGCTGGCAGGTGAACAGGAGCGATGGGCACGGACACCCACTTCTCCCGGCAGGAGACAGCAGTTCCAGACAGTTCCCTTCTGTAGAAAAGGCAGCAGTCGTCCCTAGGGCAAACAAATAGCTGGCTACAGGCACGGAGGCATAGCTCGCAGCAGTCCTCCCGTGGCTCCTCCCCGCCTGCTTCCTTGTTTGTGCCAGGGGGTGGGTGGGCTCCTGCAGTTCAGGGCATAAGGACAGACAACCCATGAGCGAACGGAGCCTCCGAGGGACAGGCAGGAGGGGCACACACGTCCCCACCTGTGACGTTTCCAGTCCTGCAAATACCTTCAAAGGTACAAAGCAAGACAACTCAAGGGCTGCCTGCCCTCTCCAGTGACGGCGGCAGTCACCTGGGCCTGAAGCCACCACCAATGTCCAACATTCGAAGCAACCATAGTGACTTGTCATCTGGTGACATGGCCTTGACGAAACGGCTCTGTGGGGTCATTATTCTCGTTGGCACACAAATGGCTGGGTTTCCCAGTCTCTCAGTCTCTCTATCTACATGATCATTAAAAACCCCCTCCCAAACACCACCTCAGCATATCTTATAGACAAGGAAACATACACAACTAAGCCGCTTGGTGCCATCAAGTGGCACAGCTAAGGCCAGCCCAGGCTGCCCGAGGCCAGTGCTGTACTCTCCTTCTGGACACGTGGCTGTCTCTGGCAGCCCAAGTGGAAAGTCCCACCCAGAAGCGCCCACCAGGCCTCACCTCACTTGTGGGAAGTTCCGGGCTTGGCTACTCGACTTGCTCGGTCTGTTGAAAGAACCAAGAGATAATGTTAAAATCCTTGGGGTTGGTTGCTTAGCAAAAGAAGTGGCTGTTCTTGCTGGGCATGGCTCAAAGGTTTGTGATGGTTCACGTAATATTTAAGGGTTAAACCTACAATGATTGAGGAGAGAGAGAGAGAGAGAGAGAGAGAGAGAGAGAGAGAGAGAGAGAGAGAGAGAGAGAGAGAGAGAGAGAGAGAAAGCCCCTAACCTCAGCAGCCAACATCCCTTTGTTCCCAGATACAGACTATTCTTAAAATTGACTGATCTGGTAAAATCTGCTATTCTTCCAAGATAGTGGGTCATAGACTAACTGCTATTTTGTTTGTTTGTGACAGGGTTTCTCTGTGTAGCCCTGACTGTCCTCAAACTCAGAGATCCACCTGCCCCTGCCTCCCAACTAGAGACTTGAACCACCACCCGCCAGTGTCTGCTGTTTTCTGCTTTTGTAATCAAATTTGCTGCTCGTTCTGCTCAAAAAGATGACTAGGAAAACTGCAAAACCTTAGACGCTGCCTGTGTGTAGGCAGAACGCACTCAATCTCGTGAGGCTTGCCTGTATATGGCTAGGAGCTGCATCTTGGGAGTGCTCTCAGATGCAGTCCTGGATCCATACTGGGGGCAAGTACCTAAATAAAAAATGTCTTCTTATTAAGATGTATTCACTGCCAAGGCGAATCTCTGAGCAACCCCAGACTTGTGACACAGTCTGCTCAGACTTTCAGATAAACTCAGACTGTTTTAAAGAGGGGAACTAAACCCTTGGCATCTCGTGACTAATACAGAGGCCTTTGTCTCTCACGAGCCCCATGGACCATGTGAGTCTGTTGCGACATGAGATCACAGGGTGGGCCCATTACCAGAAAGATCAAACCCTGTGACCAGATGTTTGAAACTCTGATCGGGTCTGGCCTCAATTCAAATGCTGGGAGCCAAAGTTACTGGGCACATGAATAGGCAGAAAGGGCGTGGGCTCTGCTTCCACACGAAGGGGACACACAGCTGTCGCTTGGGCCCTCCCGGCCAGCCTGCGTGCCTCTTCCTTAGCTCTGGCCTTTCACTCAGCTATGTGGAACAAGCTGGCTGAGCCTGCAGTGGTCCTCCTGCGTCTGCCTCCTGATTCTGGGATTACAGGAAGGTGCTAGAAACTAGCAGGTCTCTAGTTCCTTTGTCTTGTTGTGATAAGATCTCGTGTAACCCCAGAGGGCCTTGAACACTCTGTGCAGCTGAAGGTGACCTGGAACTTGATCCTTCTGCTTCCAGTTCAGAAGCATGTGCCCACGCTTGGATCTGTTTCTTAAACTATAATCTTTCTTTTAATTTTCTTTTTATTCATTTAACATGTCTGGGTGTTTTGCCTACATCTCGGTGTGTGCACCATGTGCATGCCTGGTACGTGAAAAAACCCGAAGAGAGCATCGGATCCCTTGGAAGTACAGTTGCAGGTGGTTGAGCGCCACCATGTGGGGTCTGGGGATTGAACCCTGGTGCTCTGGGAGAGCAGTCAGTGATCCTCATCACTAAGTCCTCTACACAGGTCCTAGACCACAATCGTTCACTGTCTAAATGTGCCTGTATCAAAGAGTAAATAAAGTCACCACAGGAACTTGAAATGTCTATGGAGGCATTTTAAAAACCTTATTGACATATAAGACTTCTTAATTGTCAACAAATTGGTGTTGTATTTAAACAATAGTTGTCCTACTGAAGGCTTATTTTTCTCCCAGCACTTGGGAGGAAGCAAAGGCAGCTGTATCTCTGTGAGTTTTGAGGTCAGCCTGGTCTGTATAGTGAGTTCCATGATAAATAGGACTACCAAATTAAAAGCCAATTTTATTATTGGGCTGGAGAGAAGTCTTAGTGGTTAACAGCATTTGTTGCTCTTCCAGAGAATTCAGATTTGCTTCACAGCATACACAAGCTAGCTGCTGACGCCTTCTCCTGGCCTCCTCGAGCACCAGGCACACATGGTAGCTCACAGATATACATGCAGGCAAAACATACATATAATTAAGATAAAATAAGAAAATTTACTATTATTCTTACTATTTTGAGACAGAGTGTCACTATGTAGCACTGGCTGGACTGGAACTCACTATGTAGAGCAGGCTGGCCTTGAACTCATAGAAATCCACCTGCTTCTGCCTCCCAAGTGCTGGGGTTCCAAGGTTGCATCATCATGCCCAATTCTGACATTCATTTTTTAAAAGAATTACTTGTTTGTTTACTTGTTTTTGTGTGGAGGGGTTTGTGTGACTGTTCTGTGGAGCAGGTGTGTAGCACAGCACACATGTGGGGGTTAGAGGACAACTTTTGGGGGTCACTTTATTCTTTCCACCAGTATGTGGCTTCCAGGAAGCAAACCAGGTTGTCAGGCTTGGTGGCGATGCCTGTACCTACTGAGCCATCTCTAGCATTATTGTTTGTTTATTTGTTTGTTAGCTTAAGATAGGGTCTGGGTGGCCTTGAACTTATCATCTTCCTGCTTCTGTCTCCCCAGTGCTGGGAAAACAGGCGCCTGCCACTCTACCCAGTCCTGATAAGTTCCCCCCAAACATCTCCTTATTTACGTGTGGGTTTTGTTGTTGTTGCCATTGTTTGTTTTCTTTTTAGTTTTTTGAGACAGGGTTTCTCTGTGTAGTAGTCTTGGCTGCCCTGGAACTCTTTCTGTAGACCAGGCTGGCCTGGAAGTCATAGCGATCCACCTGCCTCTGTATCCCAAGTGCTGGGATTAAAGGCGTGCGCTACCATGCTCGGCTTCTGCTAAATTTTAATAAGTAAATATTCTCAACCCCGTGTGTAATTTATCCTTCTTCAAATTCATGATTGTGTCTTTAGACTGAAGATGTCACTTCTCTAAAGGACACGGATGTCGTGGTTCACTTCCCTCTCCCTCTGAGATGAGCTGGGTGTGTGCTGAAGTACAGGAACGCCTTCAGTTTTGGTCTCAAATCCCCTTTCTTGGTTTCTTCCAGTTTCTCCTGCCTTTTGGATTGCTTTCTGACTCCATTTCCACAGCTGTGAGTTACGGTCCATGCAGGAACCCAGCCAGGGCTTGGGGATAACGTGCACACTTTGAGCCTGGCCCGCACTCCCCTCTGTGCATCAGTCAAGAGCGTTGGGGTAGACCAGGAGTGCCTGAGAAGACCTTTCCTTTTCCTCCCTCTCCTGAGGGCAGACCCTAACTTCCCACTCGTAACACATCCCTAGCAAGCAGCTGTTGGACACATGAAAAGAATGGCAGAGTTAAATATATCCTGCTAAGAATCCACCTGGAAAGCACGTGAACTCTCTAGCATCACGCCTCGTTCCAGACAGAGTGGTCAGGGAGGGCAGAGCCTCCATCCCTGTAAAGAGACAGTGGCCCTGAGCTCCAGACCACAGCCTGCTTGCTTACTCCAGGCTCGCTGCGTGAGGCGCAGCTCACCCAAACACCTCAGACGGCTCTTCCCCAGCAGTTGTGACGGACACATCGCTAAGGACTGAGTTCGGTACGGAGAGCAGCACGCCTCAGCCCCGTGCTGGACAGCAAGGCTACTGCACACAGGCGGGGACCGTCCACTTCTCCCAGCTGTTACACAGGTAACAGGTGTTGACAGGACACTCCGTGCTACTTTAGGCACATCTGCCATAACGTCCTCTGTTTTTCTCCAGCTCGGGACACAATAATGGGATGCAGTGAACGGAAATATTACAGTTGTAATTGTAGATTGGTTTCTCTTTTTGTTTTTGAGTCATGGTCTTCCTACATAGGTCTGGCTGTCCTAGAACTTGCTATGTAGACCAGGCTGGCCTCGAACTCACGGACTCACCTGCCTCTACCTCCAAGTACTGGGGTTAAAGGTATGTGCCACCATGTCTAGTGGTTTAAGTTATTTTTAAAAGCATAAGGACTACAAGCCTGCGCTCTTGCTATTTGCTGACAGCCAATTGTTATAAGCAGTATGTATTACGTACAGGTCTTTTGAGAACAGTTAAAACTCCACAGATGTGCATAGAATAAAAACACCAACGGTGGCTGCATGCTCTTAAGGCAAAGTAGATGCTCAGGAGGCCGGGCAGGCATTCTCCGTAGTTATGTGTGAAATACTCTGTGGCCACGTGTACTATCAGATCTGTTACCAAAGTACCTCCCTTGTTTTGGAAGAGCCTGAGCTCTCAAGTCACAACAGGTCGCTTCCACCGGCACACGTGTCCTTTTCTGTGTCCCTTGCTCGTTTGTTTGTTTGTACACTGAGATGGGCTCTGGTTTGGAACACAAGTATGCAGCCTAGGCCGGCCATGGGCTTGTGAGCCGCCCATCTCGGCTGACAGTTGACAGCGGAGGCATAAACCACCCCGCCTAGCAGCTTTTATTTTCTTGTTTTCATTTTTTAAGCTTCGTGGTCTTGTCAAAAGCTTACTTTATGGAAGAGGCAGCGCTTACGTAACGAGGGGAGGAAGGAGGAGCAGTATACAGTACCTGGGGCTTTTCTTTCAGAAAGTCAGGTAGCTGAAATTCTCCTTTATAGACCTGGAAAGAACAGAGCAGGAGTGAGTTTAAGGAAACCGGTGCATCCTGGTGCACAGCTGCCATCTGCAGCCACTGGGCCGCTGTGTCTCTTGGTTAGTTTGGAATGAGAGAGAAACCTGTCGCTGAATTCAGGGGCTGCTGTAGAAACAGACCTTAGTGAGGCCCCCCCCCCCAAACACTCTGATTCCCCTGCAAGCAACTGTTCCGGGGCTCCTGGGCTGACTGGGTAAGAAAGGGCGGGGTGTGTCTGGGGGGAGGGAATCCAAATTCAAATGCCAGAGCATTTCAAACGCCATTCCTATTAGCTGGGAGAGAGCAGGCCCTGGGTGAGCTCCCTCGGCAACCACCTGGCTAGGAGCAAGCTCCTCCTGGCTGCCCATCAATTCTCCAGTTACAAGCCTCGATTTGAAGCAACTTTACTTTCTTCAATTTACCCAAGAACCTTATTAAGATTTATTAGATGACCCTTAAAGTGACATCTACTTAATGTTCTGAGATCTGGTCTTTTGAGACAGGGTCATCCCAGACTGGCCTCAAATGCACTATTTAGCCAAAAATCACAAGAGTCACAAGAACTTCTAACCCTCCTGTCTCCACAGGCCTGCTGCTGGGATTACAGGCATGCATGACTATGCTTGGTTTATACAGTCCTGGGGATCAAATCTTGGACTTTTGGCATGCTGGGTAAGCACTCCACCAACTGAGCTATATCCCAGCCCCAAGCTCGTAAAATGTTATAATGAAAAACATATTTTCTTTTCTTTTTCTTCTTTTCTTTTATTTTTTCTTTTTCTTTTTCTTCTTTTTGTTTTGTTTTTCAAGGCAGGGCTTTTCTGTGAAGTTCTGGCTGTCTTGGCCTGGTTCTGCCGACCAGGCTGTTCTCGAACTTACAGAAATCCACCTGTCTCTGCCTCCTGAGTGCTGGAATTAAAAGTGTGTACCACCACTACCTGGAAAAATCTTTTAGAATTATTTTTTTTATCATTTTATATGTATGAGTGTTTTGCCTGCATGCGCATCTATATGCCACATGCTCATGTCTGGAACTGAGGAGGTGGTGAGGCTCCATGTGGGTGCTGGGAATTGAACTGGAGTCCTTTGCAATAACAGTAAGGGCTCTTAAAGACTGAGCCAACTATGCAGCCCCATTTTAAAAATGATTCATTTATTTATTATTATGTATACAGTGCTCTGCCTGCATGTACATCTGCAGGCCAGAAGAGGGCACAGATCACATTATAGATGATTGTGAGCCACCATGTGGTTACTGGGAATTAAACTTAGGACTTTTGGAAAGAGCAGTCAGTGCTCTTAACCTCTGAACCATCTCTCTAGCCACTCCCCCCATTTAAAAACAACAACAACAAAAACAACAACAACAACAACAACAATAACACTATTTTAGCATTAAAAAACCATACTAAATATCTAACAATGAATATAATAGGAGGGACAGGGAGACTCAATACAGTAGTGATCACCAGTACTTATGGAAGGAACCCAGGGCCTTGCACACCCAGACAGACACTACAGCACTTGCTAGAGCCCAACTCGTAGTTTTAACCACAAAGGCCAAAGACTCAGCTCCCAATCTTTTCACAACCAAGGAAGGTCGTACATTAAAATTTTGTCAGAGATTAGAATATCCTTTACTCTTCACTCTTCTTTCTCTAAACTCACTACAATTCCTGCTTCCTTCCTTCCAGTTATAATAAGCACACAGAATTAGCTTAAACATAATTATGTACAAAACTGGATTAATTTTAATTTTCAGTTCCTGATACAATCTCACCAATAGCACATGCTTTGCCTGCCATTCACCATTGATGCAATTCATTATTTCTGCCTTTCCCCTTGAGGAATTACGGCTTGGTAGTTTCATGTGCAGGGAAAACACAACTCCAGCCAGGAATGACAATGCAGGACGAAAGCCAGCTTTGAAGTTGTCATGCTGGGTCCCTCTGGGCTCCTGTGGCATGGGGGAGACTCATTATCTCCAGGGCAGAAGTGCTATCTAAGAGCTGCGAACATGCGTGTTTACACGTGCTCAGCTGACTAAGTATTCTGGCAGTCGCCCACATCAGAGTGGGTTCTTAGAAAGTTCAACAATCTTGTCTGTCTGGAAACAGCGGGAGAAACATTAACGCTTCCCGAACTATGAAAAAAAAAAAAAAAGCACTAAGCAGCTCAGGAGTACAAAAACCCACTCTAAAGAAGGTCTTTAATTAAAAAAAAAAAAAAAAGTTTCCGTGCTGTAACTGTTGAATGGAGTCAGAATGTGCTTAGGTCAGACTATCTAGCTGGTCTAAATTAGGGAACTCTTCCCATACAGTAAGCAGTACCCACACACGGAACTTAGAAGCAAGACTGATTTCTACAGATGCTGAGACTCACGGCCAAACATTGGGTGACGTGTAGGGAGTCTTGTGGGAAAATGGGGGAAGGAGAAAAGGACCTAGCAGCGACAGGAACTCCACAAGAAGCCAACTAACCAGGACCCAGAGGGGCTTGTGGAGCCTGAAGCACCAGCCAAGGACCATGCGTGGCCTGGACCTAGGACCCTTACATATATGTGGCAGCTCAGGCTTCATGCGGGTCCCCTAGTAAGGGGAGCGGAGACTGTCTCTGACATGGACTCTGTTGCCTGCTTTTTGGTCACCTCCCCATGGCGGGACTGCCTTGCCAGGCCACAGGGGAAAAGGACACGCTCAGTCCTAATATGACTTGATGAGCTGGGGTGGATGGGAAGGGGGGCTCCCCTTTTCTGAGGAATAGGGGAAGGGAGAGGGGGGAGAGAGGGAGGGAGGGACTGGGAGGAGAGGAGGGATGGGGCTAAGACCAGGATGTAAAGTGAACTGAAAAACCAACTTTGATTTCTAAATAAATTAATTTTAAAAACAACTTTTATTTCAGACCCAGGATGGTGGCACAGGCCTAAATCCCAGAAGTTAGGAGGCAGAGAGGAGAAGCGCGAGTTTAATGCAAACCTGGTCTACATAGTTTGCTTGTTTTCCTTTTATGTTTACAGGTGTTTTGCCTGCACGCATGTCTGTGTAGGACATTCATGTGGTGCCCGTGAAGTCCAGAAGGGAGTGTCAGATCCCCCAGAACTGGAGCTACAGGTGGCTGTGAGTCACCATGTAGGCGCTGGGAACTGAACCTGGCTTCTCTGGAAGAGCAGCCAATGCTCTTAACTGTGAAACGGTTTCTGCAGCCCCCAAGATCGGGGGCTGAAGAGTGCAGTTCAAGATCAGTGTGCTGGCCATGCTGTCAAGGACCATGCTAGCCACGTTACTACTATAAGTGGTGAATGCCCCAAGAACAAGCCACTGCCATCTGCAGACTGGCACCCTGGCCCAGCTCCCACTATTCCATGGAGAGCCTGGGGGATATGTATGTATGCATGTATGTATATATAAAACCTAAGTCCACCTAGTGTTGCTTTACATATATGTGTTTAGAGCTAACCACTTGGGACTGGATAACACAACCAGGGGCCTGGCCCTGGAAAACACTCCAATTCTAGGGGATCTGACTATTTCTGAACTCTGCACACATATGGTGCACAGACATACATGCAGGTAAAACACTCACATAATTTTATAAATATCTAAAAATACTAATTATAAGAGGCAGTGGGTTGGCATGGTGTGGCTCATCAGCAGTTCCAGCACTGAGAGGGTGGAGAGGCAGGATCCTGAGTTCAAGCCTAGACTGGGCTGTGGAGTGAGTTCCTGTACAATTCGGGCTGCACAGCCAGACCCTGTCTCAAAGAACTGAAAATAAATAAGAGACCAGAAACCAGAGGCTAAGAGATATGGTACATACACCCTACTGCCAAAGGCCAGTAAGAAAATTACTTGTGCAGTTAATATCACTGCCGCGTCTGAAATTTCCAACATTTAGTGTCACCAGTGAGAACGCTGCAGCCGGTACTATTTTTGTTTGCTGACAATTCCTCCCTCCTTCCCTTTCTTTTTTACCTTGATGCCAACCTACTAAGGTCCTTGAAGTTTAAAAACATTACCAAAATCGATCTCGGTTCTGCTGTCTTCTCACAGTGTTTCTCAGAATTGGTGAGAGTGCGTACTTGTGGGTCTCAGCCAGCCCAGAAAGCTCTAACTGCCTGTTCTCTCCTTCGGAGGCATCTATTGCTCCCCGGCTAACCCTCCATCTTGTTCCACATGTGTATATTTTCTCTGATTATCACCGTCACCTCTAGCCTTTTTAAAACATTCATTATTATTATTTCGTTATTTTCTGTGGGTATGGGTGTTTTGCTTGTATGTAGGCCTGTGTACTGGGTGTGTACCTGGCACCCACAGAGGCCAGCAGAGGGTTTCAGATCCTATAGAGCTGGGGCTACAGATGGCTGTGAGCCACCATCAGAGGATCTGGGAATCGAACCCAGGTCCTCTGAAAGCCAGTGATCTTAACTGCTGAGCCATATCTCCAGCATCTTTCTTCTAGCTTTTTCCCCCCTTGGTTTTTCGAGACAGGGTTTCTCTGTGTAGCCTTGGCTGTCCTGGACTTGCTTTGTAGACCAGGCTGGCCTCGAACTCACAGCGATCCACCTGCCTCTGTCTCCTGACAGCTGGGATTAAAGACGTGTGTCGCCATGCCCGGCTCCACTTCTAATTTTAACTGTGCACCCTGAAAGAGCATCTCCAGTGTGCCTGTGTCCCCCACTTGAACATTTCTATGCTTTCTGTTCTATCCTTATCACATGTCAGTGTTAGGGTTTTCAAAGACTGGGTTTCTCCCTTGAGGTGCCTGACTTATTTAGGCAGGGGAGCCCCTCCAATTTACATAAGAGGCGCAGTAAAGATGAGTCAGACTTGTTCTGTCTGTCTGTTTTAGAGGCGATATGTGAGTTGAAAGCTACACGGCATGGTCATAACCTTAGTGGAAACGCTGCTCTCTCTTTAGCAGAGTTTTTCATATCTTTATGTCTTTATACAAAGAGTATGATTAGAGATTTAAAACAAAACAAAATGCAACTAACAGTTGTGAAAGAAGACAGAATACATCATGAACGGCTGAAAAGAATTTGCACACAACAGAGGAGCTGCCTGCTGCATGCAGAAAAGAAGGCCAACCTGCTTTCTAACACAGACAGGAGATCAGGAAAGAGCTGACCCAAAGAGGCTTGCCAGCAGACGCAGAGAACAGTGTCAAGACTGGAGTCCAAAGAGGTGCGAACTATTTGGGTTTTAAGGTTGGGCCAGGCCTTGCTACAGCAACTTGCTGAGGTAGTCTTGGGATTTTCATACTAAAACTGGGGAAATGGGGTTTCTAGCACTTTTTTCATCACTTTTAAAAACAATAAAGGGCTGAAGAGATGGCTCAGTGGTTAGCATTTTTTGCTCTTGCAGAGGACCTAGGTTTGGTTCTCAGCACCCATGGTAGCTCACAACCACCCCTCACTGCAGTTCCCGAGGATCCAATACCTTCTGACTTAAGCAGGCACCAGGCATGCATGTGGCACACATATATACATACATGCAAGCAGGTAAAACACTCATATGTATAAAAGTAAATCAATAACGCTAAAAACAAACAAATAGACAACCACAGTGGAGCTGATGGGTGCCAGGGAGTGCCTGCACCCAGCACTTGGGAGGCAGGAGGATCAGAAGTTCAGTGTCATGCAAACTACACAGTGAGTTCCAGCCAGCCTGGGCTACAAGAGACCCTGGTTTCAAAAACAAACCTAAACAAAGTAAACAAAAAACAAAACAAAACAAAACAGCCGGGCGTGGTGGTGCACCCCTTTAATCCCAGCACTCGGGAGGCAGAAGCAGGTGGACCTCTATGAGTTCGAGGCCAGTCTGGTCTACAAAGTGAGTCTCAAAAAAAACCCAAAACAATTCCAAACCACAAAACCATGACTACCACCCCACAGTGGACCCATGGGTGGTGCATACCCTGGGATGGTCCCAGCATTCCGTGGTGCATGCTCTGGGATGGTCCCAGCATTCCATGGTGCATACCCTGGGATGGTCCCAGCATTCCATGGTGCATACCCTGGGATGGTCCCAGCATTCCATGGTGCATGCCCTGGGATGGTCCCAGCATTCTGTAGGCTGGTGTGGGAGGGTTACATAAATCTGGAAGTTCTAGACTACATTTCCAGCCGCTTATCCCAAACCCATTTCTCCAGTGTCAACATTCACAAGGAGGAGGCAGGAGTAAGGCCAGCCCTGGCTACGTAGCAAGCTCAAAGCCAGCCAATGCAAGCTAGTAAACAACAAACCGAGGGGGAGGGCACTGGACCCCGGGGGATTCTGCAGAGTGAGGGGTGACAGGAGCAGGGCTGGGAAGCTGGAGTGCATCAGGCAGCTGGCTTTCCAGAGGTGACACGCACGAATTCAAACCTCAGTCCAAGTGCCTCCCAGAGGAATTTCTGATACGAATCAAGGAAATCAGTCCTTCATCCAGAGAGCACATGTGGTGCGGGGATGTGGGAACTGGGCTAAAGGTCAATGTCTCCCTCAACTCACTTCACTCCAAGAGGAAAGCTCAAATGAAAAGCTGGTGTTCAGCCCCAGAGAAGCTCACTGTAAGATCTGAGTGAGCATTCCAGCTGAATAGAGGAGGAAAAAACACAGTTTGAGGAAAACATAACTATTTATTTCACTTCTTGTGTGTGTGTGTGTGTGTGTGTGTGTGTGTGTGTGTGTGTGTGTGCGCGCGCGCACGCGAGCTCTACCTATATGGTCACATGAGTGTGTTCATGTGTATATATACTTGCACATGCATGCAGAGGTCAGAGGTCAATGCTGAGTGCTCCCCTCTGGTGCTCTCCGCTTTACCTTCTGAGACAGTCTCACTGCACTCGCTGCTCACGGATTCAGCTAAACTAGCTGGCCAGGAGTCCTCCGTTCTCTGAATAGCACTGTGATTACCAGCTCATGCCACTGTGCCCAGGTGTTGTTTGGTTTTTTCCAAGACAGGGTTTCTCTGTGTAGCCTTGGCTGTCCTAGAACTCACTCTGTAGACCAGGTTGGCCTCGAACTCACAGAGCTCTGCTTGCCTCTGCCTCCCAAGTGCTGGGATTACAGGTGTGCGCCACCACTGCCCGACTGTGCCCAGGTTTTCTATGTAGGTACTTGGGATTGACCTCGGGTCTTCACAGCTGTGAGGCCGGAACTCAATGAACTGAGTCTTCACTACAGTGTCATAGTTCTACTGAAAGGTCCAGGGTGGCAACACACATAAAATCCCTAATTCTGAAGGAGCAATGCAGGCCGTGGGGGAAGACACTGAAGGCGAGGCTATCTCTGAAGCACCGACACGGGACAGAAAGACAGACACTTAAAGCACATGAGAAGGGGAAGGCCTCTCTCTCTCTCTCTCTCTCTCTCTCTCTCTCTCTCTCTCTCTCTCTCTCTCTCTCTCAAGACTGGCTGAAGCCTCTCACTAGCTGAGAAGCAAGAATTCCAAAATAGGCGGCGTGTGCTTTTAATCACTGCACTTGGGAGGCAGAGGCAGGAGAATCTGTGAGTTCAAGGCCAGCCTGGTCTACAGAGAGAGAAAGTTCCAGGACAGCCAGGGCTATATAGAAAAACCACATCAAAAACAAAACAAATCCCAAACAATGAACAACACCTGCTGGGAAGGTTGCTGACACAGAGACAGTAGGCTTTTATCCAGAGATACTTCAATAAGATTGTTATCACAACAAGGGGCCATGGGTAACACCTGAGCAAATATGATCTAGAATAGAGCTTTACTCCTTTCCCAGATGAAACTGTCTCAGAATCTCACAGGTAAGACTATTTAATTTACAGTGCAAACATCTCGTGCCTCGAAACCTGTGATCTGGAATCGTCCCTTCTCAGCTGTAATCCTATGTGAGCGCTCCGCAGCCAAGAGCCTAGCAACTCATTTAAATTCCTTTGAAGAGACAAATTTAGAACTTTCCAAAATTATATACATAGCAGCAAAAAGACGAGGCAAGCGTCTCCTAAGGAACCCACCCCTGAGTATGTCTATACTGATCTGCTCTGAGCAGCTCTCTCTCTCTCTCTCTCTCTCTCTCTCTCTCTCTCTCTCTCTCTCTCTCTCTCTCTCTCTCTCCCCCTCTCTCTCCAAAGCAATATCAGGTTCCTTCCTAATAAACTCTCACTGCACTTCATGCTAGCATTGAGGGAGCCAATGACCCAGGCTCCACTTGAGCAGAGAGCTTGGAAAACAGACCCTTCAGGCGACAGCACAGAGATGCGTTTCTGGCCAGTGTCACTGACATCTTGATGAACATAATGAAGAGATGGAAGATTCCAGATGAGACCCAGAAATTCAGGAACTGGGGAATGCATTGTTTGAAATGAAAACGTCACTGGGTAGCAAATTAGATTCATAAGAAAGGATCAGTGAATTAAAATAATACATTCATTTAGTTTAAAACTAATAAAAAAGCCAGAGCGGGGCTAGGAGATGGTTTAGTGGATAAAGCACTGTTATGTAAAAGTGAGACCCCAAGTCTGTGTCCCTGGAATCCACATAAATGCTGGCTGGGTGTGGTAGCTCCCCTGCAATCCCAGTGACTGGATGGCGGAAACAAGAGAGTCCCCAGAGCCACCTGGCTAGTCGTATCTGTGAGATCTGGGTCCAATAGAGAGATCCTGCCTCAAAGAATACCATGGAGCGCGACTGAGGAAGACATGTGAAGTCAGCATTCGGCCCGCACTTCCCTCCACACTCGGATACACATACATAGGGCCATGGGGGGCTTATGTGCCTCTCCCCATACCAAATAAACAAATGTAATTAAAATTTCTCAAAGAAAGACATTTTAGCTTAAAACACAAACTAAGAGAATTAGTAGCTAGCGAACCCTAGTAAGGCAGGCATCTGGCTGCAGAGAAAAGATGCCAGAAAGAAATCTGTATCAAGAAAAACAGTGCACAGGTGGCCCACAGTGCATAAAATATTTAGTAACTGCCTGCTTACAGAAAAAATTTGCAGCTCTTATTCTAAAGCAACCATAACAGACAACCACAAAGCATCGCTAAAATGAAAAGATAATGCCACAGTGGATAAAACAAAATACTAAAAAAATACTAGGCTGATCCAAAAGAAGCCAGGAAAACAAAAGAACAAAGATAGACAGCTCAAAAATAAGAACCAAACACTCGATGGTGGACTTCAGCCGATCAGACGAGTAATTACAACACGCGTAAGGAATTAAAAACATTGCGTTAACCACAATACAGTCACTTAATCACTTTACATACAAAGACACGAATTAGAGATTTATTTTGTTTTGTTTTTTGGGGGTTTTTTTCCTTGTTTTTTCAGGGTTTCTCTGAGTAGCCTTGGCTGTTCTAGACTCACTTTGTAGACCAGGCTGGCCTCACACTCACAGAGATCCATCTGCCTTCCTGAGCGCTGGGATTAAAGGCGTGTGCACCATGCCTGCCTACAAATTAGAAATGAAAGGATGAGGACAACAGACCATGCATGAGGCTCTGCTCGCCAGGCAAGACCAACTACTGGGGAAGAAAACGTCCAGTGCTGAGGCTACGTCACAGTGACAGAGCCAGCTCCTCAAGCCCAGCTGGCTGTTCTCTCAGCAGTGCCGGTTCAGAACGCCAGGAGCAAAACTGACACTAGGAGGAGAAAGACCACAAGCACAGCACTCTTCTCAAAATGTCTACACCAACTAAGAATTATGAGCTGAGCAGTATGGTGACATTACAGAACATCCCGGGGGCAGAACAGCTTTCCACGTGAGCGTGGGGCCACATGCTGGCCACGGAGCAACTTTAAACATATTTCGAGGATTGAAACCATGCTGTGTGTGTTCTCTGACCACGGAACAATCATATTAAAAACTAGCATCCAAAGAAACAAAATCCTCAAATATTTCTAAAAGTAAATGCTGTTCTAAGAAATCTAGACTGTATCCCATACTAAGACTTAACTACTTAACAATATTTTTAAAGGTTTACTTTGTGTGTGTGTGTGTGTGTGTGTGTGTGTGTGTGTGTGTGTGTGTGTGTGTGTGTCCCCAGCTGGCAGGTCCTCTGCAAGAGCATCAAGCACTCTAACTACTGAGCCCCCTACACAAGAATTTTCACATGGGATCTGCAGTGCCAGCTGATGCTCGAGTGAAGAGCCGGACAAACAAGAATGCTGCAGACAGACAGACAGACACAGCAGAAGCAGCTTTGTCTGGGCACAGGCATCTGAACATGCAACAGTTCCTTGTAGGCTCTAGCAAGTACTGGTTGCACTGGCTGCAGTGCCTTTCTTTTATTAAAGCGTGCGTTGTTGTGTATGCACACGTATGTGTGCAGGCGTGCCTCGGTGTGCGTGAGAAGGTCAGAGAATGATGTTTGGTAGTGGTCGGTTTCCTCCTTCCACTGTGGGTTTCAAGGATAGAAGCTGGGTCGTCAGGCTCCTGCGGCAGGCGCTCTTAACCAACTGGCTGTCCCTGTGTTCCCATGCAGCTTCTTACCGCATGGCCCAGGCAGTTAGCCCAACCTCCCTCAGCCCTGGCAAGGTTCTTCTTGTCTTCCACTGTGGGCGCTGCACCCTGACCTCTGACCTCTGCTTTCCCACCAGCTACTACTTCCTCTTTTCTCGGTAGGGTCTACTGAGCTTTCCCATAGGATTCGCCATTCGTATTTGGATCTGCTCTGCTCCCTCTTCCTTCTTTTCCTCCTTGTTTTTTTATTTTGAGGAGAATTTCACACCTGAGTCCTGCATTTATGCCATTTCTGCCCCCTCCTCCCCTGACTCCAGTTCCCCCCATGTCTCCCTCACGGCCCTCACATTCATGACCTCTCCAAATATTCCTGTGATACAGCCTTTCTTTTTCTATTTTTTTTTTTTTAATGTGGATGGATGTTTTAGCCTGGTACCCAGGAAGGCCAAAGAGAGCGTCAGATCCCCAGGAACTGGAGTTACAGGCGATGTGGGAGCTGCCATGCGGGTGCCTGGAAAAGAGCAGCAAGTGCTCTTAACCACTGAGCCGTCTCTCCAGCTCCACATAAACCTTTGCTTGAGACAGGATCTTATTCTGTAATTGAGGCTGGCCTGGAGCCCCAGGGTATACCAGTGTGGCCTGTGATGGTCTTTCTGCTCTGCCTCCCAAGTGCTGGAATTAAAAGCCCGCACCACCATAACTGGCTTGGAACATCTTTTCAGCTCGGTTCAGTTTTATTTTAGTTTTTATTAGTACATGGGATCAGATCCAGGGCTCACACAGTCTAGCAAAGTGCTGTACCACTGAGCTATATCCAAGACCCTGACTCTTCAAGTTTCACAGCCAGGTCTTTAAACAGCACTGGGTTTGACCTGTGTGCCCCAACTCCTACCTGCCCCCCGGCTCGCAGACCGCCCGTGTAGGCTGTCACGGCTGCATCCTTCCACTCAGGGAGCAATTCCAGCTGGCTTCTCTCTCGCAAGCAGTAACTTTGGACAGCAAATGTGAGTGTGTATACAGAATTTGAGGTTCTTTGGTGCACCCAGGTAGCAGTTAGGAACAATGACCCTTTGGCTCAGCAAAGAGCACCCTCAAAAAAAGCCCACAGGGTTACAGTCATCAGCAGGCAGCTTGTGGAGAGGCTTGGCGAGGACAGCAGGAAACAGGAGATTTTAATCAGTGTCCAGTAAAATCGAATGTATTTATATGCCTGTATTTCTGAGGCAGGGAGAAATCTATATTTGGTCCTAGTCTCAAAGAAGTCGCTAAGTCTAAAAAGGTTAAGAAGCTATGGAAGAGGGAGAAGGCTGAAGTGTGACCTGGAGAGCACTATTTATTAGAGTGTGCCACAATCTGGGGACAAGAGGCTGCCGAGAGAAGGCACGGTGCGTGTTAGCATCTCATTGCCAGCTCACTGTGTGAGTCACGGCAACGGCCACACACATGACTTTCATTTAGAATTGGGAAGAGCGCTCCGAAGACATGCTGACTCAGACGTCATTCCTTCTGGGCTCCGTACACTCTATAAAAACCAGCATTTTTAGGCCTCGAGATAGGGATTTCTGTATTCCCAGGCAAAAGGTGATTTTTTTCAGTTGCCCCTTTCCTCCCGGCCTCCCACCATTCAGAGATACATGATTCCTCCAGCCACGTGTCTGCTTTGGTGTTCTCTCTGGGAGTATATGACGGCGATACAGCTCGAGACTGCTGCATAGCATCACAGACACAGGAAAAGGACAGAAAGGGAAAGCTGTGAAGATGCGCAGGATTTGGTCTGAAACGCAGCTAACTGGTAGGACGGACCATGCAACTCAAATTCAACAGACAAGGACGGGGCTGGCAAGATGACAGACACACTAGCTGAGTTTGGT
The DNA here is from genome assembly GCF_964271855.1 of Acomys minous. NCBI lineage: Eukaryota > Metazoa > Chordata > Mammalia > Rodentia > Muridae > Acomys > Acomys minous. Next base: position 79,204,371 of record NC_140498.1, read on the forward strand.
TCCTGGGACCCACATAAAAGTGTGTGGGGGGAAACCCCCTCCAGAGTTGCCCTCTGACCTCCACATGCATGCCACAGCACACACACACTAAATGTGAAACAACCAGCAAAACTCCAGGCACATTAGTGTTGCATTATTCCAAAGGCTCAGCATGCAATCCATCTTCTCTTTCTCACCCTCCCCAACCCCGGCCCTGAGGGTGCATCAAAACCCTTTCAAAGGCCACAGGGAGTAGAAAACACACTCTCAAGTCACATGGGCTCAAACCACAGCATTCTTCGCAACTACCACTCAAGGGAGCCAAGAAGACTCTAGCCAAGATGACCTGCACATGTGAGACTGCAAGCGCCTACTGTCCTGAGAACCGGAAAGATCACTGACTTGCGGATCTCGGTGTATGGAAATCCCTTCCAGTCTGTGCACAGGAGAGAGCCACTGGCTCCCAGCCTCTTACAAAAAGGCTGTCAGGGATTACGAAGTGGGGTGGAGACGATGTTGGCTTACTACTTAGCAAACTGCACCTCAAAATTTCAGTCACTGTAATAAAGCTTTTCAGAAACTTAAGGGGGCAGTTCATAAAATACATACAAACAGCTAATAAAGTAGAAATGTTCACTTACATTAATCAGTGAGACCTATTAAAGTTAGCAAAAAATCTATAAAAATCATGTCCATCCTGTTGGCTTTAAAGTTTCTTTTGTATACCTGCGTGAGCATCAATGTGCATCAACATATATCAAGCACCTTAAAAAAAAAAATCCTAGGCCAGGCTTGGTGGCGCAGGTCTTTAAGCCCAGCTCTCAGGAGGCAGAGGCAGGAGGATCTCTGTGAGTCCGAGACCAGCCTGATCTACAGAACAAGTTCCAGGACATCCAGGGCTACATAGAGAAACCCTGTCTCAAACAAACAAACAAAAAAACCAAACAGACAACACAAACCTCAGACACTTTGGTCTAGTTTAATGTCACCTTTATCAGTCTAACCTCAAAGAAAACCCTACAGCCTACACCCTGAGTTCAGCACCCAGCATCTGTCCTACGCAGTGAGTTAAAGGCCAGCCTGAGCTACACGAGGCTCTGTTCCCAACCTTGATGCCAAGAAAGTTTACATTTTATGTTTATCTTAACCAATACAAACTTTTAAACAGAAATGCAAAATGATGGTTTGAGAATAGATGGTTGAGAGGTATTTATTCAGATTAGTTCTTTAAGGTTTATCACAGTCTTTTGTAAAGCTGCAACACTGTGTGTGTGTGTGTGTGTGTGTGTGTGTGTGTGTGTGTGTTTTGCCTGTGTGTGTGTAAGTGCACTGCATGCATACAGTGTTCTTGGAGGCCAAACAAAGAGCACTG